>NC_049207.1:35412450-35717450 GCF_013347855.1 Anguilla anguilla
GACAACCCAAAAACAATAGAATAATTGAAAACAATAATACAATTAAACAGGATAAAAGGACAGAACTAAAAACTGAAGTGCCACCACCTGGCGGCCCAAAAAGGATAACACAGACAAACCACAGAACATGACAGTACCCCCCCCCCCCCAAGGGACGGCTCCTGACGTCCCAGAAGGCCGACCTGGGGAGGGAGTGAAACAGAGGGTGGGAGCTGGAGACAGGACAGAACTCGGGAATGGAGCAGACAGGAGACAGGACTCGGGACTGGAGCACACTGGAGACAGGACTCGGGACGGGGAACGGGACTCGGACTGGACTCAGACGGGGAACGGGACTCGGACTGGACGAAGACATGGCAGAAACCTGGAAGGGACTATGACACGACAGAACACCGGACCCGAGATGAGACGGAACACCGGACTGGACTAAGGCAAGACTGAACACTGGACTGGGCTTGAGACGAGACAGAAACGCCGGACTGTAATGAGACAAGACTGAACACTGGACTGAGACGAGACAGAAACACCGGACTGGACTGAGACGCGACAGAAACACCGGACTGAACTGAGACGCGACAGAAACACCAGACTGGACTGAGATGCGATAGAAACACCGGACTCAACTGAGCAAGACAGGAACGGACTGGACCAAACTGACACCTACGAAACAATACCAAGACACCACACGAAACAGATACAAACACAACACAGGACTGGGCAAAAGACAGACACGTAGTGGACTAAGGACATTACATTGAACTGGACATGGACACTACACTGGACTGGACTCAGACGACACTGGGGTGGACAGACTGACAAAGAAACGGACTGACACTGACACAGGAACAACACCGGGAGACCTACAAGGACAGACAAAGGGACAAGCAGGCGGGGAGGCACAAGGCAAGACCGACAGACACACTAAGGGACAGACAGACAGGGAAGGAGAGGGGTGAACTCAAAGACTGACACAAACTGACAAACAGGCAGACAGGACAAAAAACACGCAGACTGACACACCGACAGACAGGCAGACAGGCGGGAGAACAGATTGGCCGACGGGCCGATGGCCTGGGGGACAGATAAACAGGCCAACATGCTGGCCAACAAACACGTGGGCAAACAGGTAGACAGGCAAGCGGGCAGACAAATAGAGGTGAACAGGCAGACACACGGTTGGGAACAAGGATGGGACAAGGTCTCTGGGCACTGGGTGGGGGCAGCGACGGCTTGGGAACACTAGGCGGCGCGAGAACACTAGGCGGAGCACGGGCACTAGGGGGCGCGAGAACACTAGGCGGAGCACGGGCACTAGGGGGCGCAAGAACACTAGGCGGAGCACGGGCACTAGGGGGCGCGAGAACACTAGGGGGAGTAGCAACGCTGGGCGAAGCATGAACACTGGGCAAGGCATGGACACTGGGCAAGGCAGGTGGCTTCACCTGCGGGACAGCGGCCAGGGCAGGCCGCGGCGTCCCCTGCGGGAAAACAGACGGCCTCTGCGGGGCTCTGGATGGCTCTGGAGGCCTCTCTAGACAAGACTGAACACTGGACTGAGACGAGACAGAAACACCGGACTGGACTGAGACGCGACAGAAACACCGGACTGAACTGAGACGCGACAGAAACACCAGACTGGACTGAGATGCGATAGAAACACCGGACTCAACTGAGCAAGACAGGAACGGACTGGACCAAACTGACACCTACGAAACAATACCAAGACACCACACGAAACAGATACAAACACAACACAGGACTGGGCAAAAGACAGACACGTAGCGGACTAAGGACATTACATCGAACTGGACATGGACACTACACTGGACTGGACTCAGACGACACTGAGGTGGACAGACTGACAAAGAAACGGACTGACACTGACACAGGAACAACACCGGGAGACCTACAAGGACAGACAAAGGGACAAGCAGGCGGGGAGGCACATGGCAAGACCGACAGACACACTAAGGGACAGACAGACAGGGAAGGAGAGGGGTGAACTCAAAGACTGACACAAACTGACAAACAGGCAGACAGGACAAAAAACACGCAGACTGACACACCGACAGACAGGCAGACAGGCGGGAGAACAGATTGGCCGACGGGCCGATGGCCTGGGGGACAGATAAACAGGCCAACATGCTGGCCAACAAACACGTGGGAAAACAGGTAGACAGGCAAGCGGGCAGACAAATAGAGGTGAACAGGCAGACACACGGTTGGGAACAAGGATGGGACAAGG
Organism: Anguilla anguilla; assembly: GCF_013347855.1. Lineage (NCBI taxonomy): Eukaryota > Metazoa > Chordata > Actinopteri > Anguilliformes > Anguillidae > Anguilla > Anguilla anguilla. Next base: position 35,414,696 of record NC_049207.1, read on the forward strand.
TCTCTGGGCACTGGGTGGGGGCAGCGACGGCTTGGGAACACTAGGCGGCGCGAGAACACTAGGCGGAGCACGGGCACTAGGGGGCGCGAGAACACTAGGCGGAGCACGGGCACTAGGGGGCGCAAGAACACTAGGCGGAGCACGGGTACTAGGGGGCGCGAGAACACTAGGGGGAGTAGCAACGCTGGGCTAAGCATGAACACTGGGCAAGGCATGGACACTGGGCAAGGCAGGTGGCTTCGCCTGCGGGACAGCGGCCAGGGCAGGCCGCGGCGTCCCCTGCGGGAAAACAGACGGCCTCTGCGGGGCTCTGGATGGCTCTGGAGGCCTCTCCGGGGCTCGAGACGAGGGCGAAGCATAAACATTGGGCGTAGCAGGCGGCGGTGGCCCCTGCGGAACAACGGGCATAGCAGGCGGAGCCTGCGGGACAACGGGCAGAGCAGGCGGACCCTGCGGGACAACGGGCAGAGCAGGCGGCCTTTCCTGGGTGCTGGACGGCGCAGGAGGCCTCTTCGGGGCTTGAGGCGGCTCTGGAGGCCTCTCCGGGGCTTGAGGCAGCTCTGGAGGCCTCTCCGGGGCTCGAGGCGGCTCTGGAGGTCTCTCCAGGGCTCGAGGCAGCTCTGGAGGCCTCTCCGGGGCTCGAGGCGGGGGCGAAGCATAAACATTGGGCGAGGCATGGACCTTGGGCAAGACAGGTGGCTTCGCCTGCGGGACAGCGGCCAGGGCAGGCCGTGGTGACCCCTGCAGGACAACAGATGGAGCAGGTGGCCTCTCCGGGGCTCTGGACAGCTCTGGAGACCCCTCCGGGGCTCGGGGCAGAGCAGGCGGAGGCCCCTGCGGGACGGCGGATCGGACAGGCAGCTCCTGCGGGACGGCGGACCGGGCAGGCAGCTCCTGCGGGACGGCGGGCCGGGCAGGCAGCTGCGGTGGCCCCTGCGGGACAACGGGCAGAGCAGGCGGTGGAGGCCCCTGCGGAACAACGGGCAGAGCAGGCGGCCCCTGCGGGACAACGGGCAGAGCAGGCGGACCCTGCGGGACAACGGGCAGAGCAGGCGGCCCCTGCGGGACGGCGGGCCGGGCAAGCAGCTGCGGTGGCCCCTGCGGGACAACGGGCAGAGCAGGCGGCCTCGGACCCTGCGGAACAACGGGCAGAGCAGGCGGCCCCGGGCCCTGTGGAACAACGGGCAGAGCAGGCGGCCCCTGCGGGACAACGGGCAGAGCAGGCCGACCCTGCGGGACAACGGGCAGAGCAGGCTGACCCTGCGGGACAACGGGCAGAGCAGGCGGCCTCTCTGGGGCTCTGGACGGCTCAGGGGGCCTCTGCGGGACGGCGGGCTGGGCGGGCAGCTCCTGCGGGACGGCGGGCTCTGGTGCACTGGGCTGGGAGTACTTCTCGGCCAGAGGGGGCATATCCGCGGCCCCCCGGAGATACTCCTCCCAGAGGAATGCCGTTGCTAATATGGCTTTAAAGTCGCAACACCCCTCCAGGCCAGAGTAAATTAGCCCACTGTGGAGGGGGTCCCTCATGTTGTCCCTAAACAACTGCCACACTATAGACTGGAGCAGGTCCGTCTGTGCGGCCACAGCGCTGAACTCTCTCGCGTAGTCCAATAACGGACGCGACCCCTGGCACATATCAAAGAGTCTGTCCGCCAACTGTCTACTGGACAGGGGGGCCTGTCAAACGGCAGGACTTGGCCCGGAGGTCCCCCCAGCCATCACCGGCTTACTCAAAACCGGTGGCATGACTACACAAGAACAACCCTCCGGAAACGGGAAGAGGGGGAAAAATAAAAAACTCCGCTGGGTCCAGTGCTGGCTGGATCCTTCTGTCAGGGTGGGCGAGGGAATGGACCCAAACGCGAAGTCAAAAAACACCCAAAATCCACAGAGTGAACGCAAAACCAAGAATGTTGCTTTTAATTAGAACAAAAACAAAAGGGAACAAAAATGAAGCCGCGTAGGGCAAGTCAAAAGGGGAAAAAAGTTCTTAATGCGCGAAAACAGAGAAAATGCAGAAATAAAAAAAAAACAATGCAAAAACAGAACACGGGCAGGGAGGAAAGCACTCACGGCAAAAGACCGAGTCACAAGAACAAGAAGGAGCACAAACCGAAACACAATCCAATATGCACGCAAAAAACAAACAAGAATCCAGCACCTGAGTCAGGGAGAAGGGAACTTAAATAGACACGACACTGACGAGACACAGGAGGGCACAATGAACAATCAGGCCACAGAGAGGGAAGGGAAAACGAGACAACCCAAAAACAATAATAGAATAATTGAAAACAATAATACAATTAAACAGGGTAAAAGGACAGAACTAAAAACTGAAGTGGCGCCACCTGGCGGCCCAAAAAGGGAAACACAGACAAACCACAGAACATGACAACAGGCTTTTTAGCTGAGGTTGAGAACCGAAAGCTGGCCCCTTGGGCAAGTTGGGGTTTCCAGTACATATGGAATCACATATCGTCCGTAATGTTAATGTTACATACGATATGTAACAATAAAAATTACTCGAAATGGTCCAAATATCTTTAACTAATCCTGCATGTAATGAAGAAAATAATCAATAGTGTACCTAATGTTGTGTCAGAGAACATGTTGGGAAATGGGAGGGTACTGTTTTCAATGCTGACATTCTTAAAGCGGTGAATGATCTGTCAACTCATTTTGGTGAAAAGGATCAAACTGAACACTCAGTCTATTGCAAACATTTCCAAAAAGCCAGAATTTTGTATGTGACAAGGTTAAATACCTTAACTCCAGAATGAAGACAAGTGAACAAAAATTATCTGAAGCTGTGGAGCTGGTTGCTGTGTTAAAGTAGAGGAGTGAAAACATCAAACACTATTAAAGATGGTGGAATCTCCATCGTAAAGATGTAATGGCGGAAGTGATCGATTTGCTTTGGAAAATTTTACTTGAAGAGAAAAACATGCTCGGTTTCATTGTGTACAGTGTTCAGAGACTTGGCAAATTGAAAATTGAAGCTTCAATCAGTTCACCATGCGAGTGTACAGAGTTATAATGTGGAAACAAGCTCACTCCTCTACTCTTGTCACAGAAACTAAAATTTGATTTTCACAAGTCTTGACCAGATCAGAACGAGAGGCCAGAACCAGGTTGTGGCCTACTGTTCAAAAAGCTCAAAAAAAGAGCCTACTTCAAAGGCTGTAAGCATTCATCGATGGAAGGAAAGCTGTTGCTGAAAACCAGAGGCGTCACTAGGGGGGTGCTGGGGGGTGTGGACCGCACCGGGTGACACCATCAGAGGGGGGTGACACCGAAATGATTGGCAATAATTTAATTAGCGGTATTAATGTGACAAGAATCGCTTTGTCGTTTGAATGCATAACACGCAAGTTATTCTAAAGAGAAGTTATTCTAAAGAGCTGTATTAAGATAGACATATTCAGGGTAATTTTGGAAAATTTGTCATGTTTTACTTCACATGTCAGAGGGATTATAAATACTAGCAGAAGGAAGGCTTTAATGCATTTTTTTGTTGCAAATCTTTGAATCCGAGTGTAATTTTTCTGCAAGAAACTCATTCAAGTGATGTGGATGTGAAATATTGGAAAATGCAATGGGGTGGTTTTTTGCTCATGATATCTGCCGGATAGTTAATCTGCCGGCATAGCTGTTATGTTTAACAAATTTGGTGGGACAGTGTTATCCTCTTATATGGATACCAACGGTCATTGGCTTCTTTTGGTTGTTCAGTCAAAACACAATATTGTATTTCTAATTAAGACATATGGATACAACTGTGAGAAAGAAATGACAACATGTTTAAATTCCTTGCTATAAAGGCACTGTCCTTTTCAATTAAATACTACATTTATGGTTGGTGGAGATTTTGGTGAACCTCCAGATGAATGAATTTCTGAATAATTTAACATCTTATAAAACAAACCCTTGCGTTAATTCATTATCTTCTGAGCTAGAGATGGTGATATCTGGAGATCTATGTACCTAAATCAGGGCCGGCCCGAGGCATAAGCGAACTAAGCGGCTGCTTAGGGCCTCTGTGGCCACCAGTACTGACCTAAATAATACCCAGTTTACATGGTTTAGCCACGACTTTAAGGTTTAAATCTAGATTGTACTACTTGGTAATATCTGATAAGATTAATGACAGCAATATAAAAATTGAATGTACTACTTCTCCTTTAACCAACCATTTAATTGTAAGTTGTCCTCTTACAATTTTTATACATAACCCCCATCTTTGGTTTAATTTATCTATCCATCCATTATCTGTACCTGCTTATCCTGAGCAGGGTTGCAGGGGGTGCTGGAGCCTATCCCAGCGTGCATTGGGCGGGAGGCAGGAAAACACCTTGGACAGGCCGCCAATCTATCGGAGGGCACACACACCATTCACTCACACTCTCATACCTATAGGCAATTTTAGAGTCTCGAATTAGCCTACCTGCGTGTCTTTGGACTGTGGGTGAAAATCGGAGTACCTGGAGGAAACCCACGCAAACATGGGGAAAACATGCAAACTCCACACAGAAAGGCCCCAAGCTGCGATTTGAACCCATGACCTTCTTGCTGTGAGGCAACAGTGCTACCCACTGCACCTCCATGCTGTCCTGGTTTAATGTAGATAGTGGAAAATGTTGGATGAACTGCTAAAAGATTGCCCTGAAGACCAGGCCTTTTGTAATTGGAAAGGGTTCAAATTGAGTGTTAAATTTCAAACCTTGTGCAGTAATTGTCAAAAAAGGATTAATACAAAATACAGAAAAATTAGGTTTTTCAACTTCAGTCTAAGATGGATGAATACTATGAAAAGTTAGCTAAAGGAGCATTCATCTGATCAAGAGCTAAATGGATAGAAATGAGGGACAGGAATTCCAATTTTTTTACCTGGAAAAAACGGTACTTATAGAAAAAATTGTATTACCAAATTGGACTATGGAATATAAATAGACAAATATCAGAGAATGGATGAGATATCAAATTATGTTACTTTCGTGGAACCTATAGAACAAAATACAAATATTTTCTTGATGAATAGCCCTCCATAGTGAATGAAAGAGATAGGAATTCCTGTGATAATATGGTTTAAATAGAGGAGATGATCTCAGCCATTAAGAAACTCAAAAGTTTTAGTGATCTACTCAGCCCAGTTTAATATATTATTTAATTGAATGATTGTTAGGCATTCCAGCAACTATGAGACAAATTTTTATCACCGTTATACCCAAACCAGGGAAAGACATTGTAGTTCTTGATAATTAGTGTCCAATAACACTATTAAACTGTTATTACAAGATTTTTGCTGCCATTTTGGTTTACAAATTACGAGAAATGTTACCATATGGTGCATGAAGCACAGACAGGGTTTGTTTGTTTCAGGAAGACATATCAGCAATAATATCCATCTTGTTATAGTTTTATTAGATTACAATCATGAGCATGGCTTTGAATGCCAACATATTACCTAATGCTTCTGGGCTTAAATTAAACTTATGTGATAATGTGAGCTTATGGCAATAAAAGACTCAGAAGTGTGCCAAGAAGTAAGTACTTTGGAATCTATATCTATAAAGATGTTATCCAAAGAATTTTGGCCCTAAAATTCAGAGAACTTCAAAAAAATTATTCTTCAAATCTTCAAAGAGATCTCACAATATAAGGTAGAGTCCTGTTATCCAAAGCGGAGGGTATTTCAAGATTGGTTTACCCAGCATTAGCATTATGTGCCCCAATGGTATGGTCAGAAAAGGAGAATAATAAGGAGAATTTTATGGAAGAATAAAACTCATAAATTGAAAAAATCAACACTGCATGACAATTAACAGAATGGAGGTCTTAATATGATAAACCTTTCAGACTTCTGTATAAAGTGGATCAAAAATGTTTTGGTAAATATGAATTTACTCTGGTTTCTTTTTCCTAAACCTTAATGAATATGGAGGTCTGGAGTTTCTACTTAAGTGTGATTATGACATTAAAAACTTACAGTACCAGGCAATTTATTAGAATTGTATAAGGAATTACTGAGGGCTGCTAAACATGCATTATTTCATAACTTCTCCCCACAAAAAAAAAAAATAAAAAAATAAAAATATTTGGACCAATAGTTGTGTTTTTTACAAAACAAAATCTTTTTAATGCAAAAGTAGGTTGATAACGATGTTTTATTTATATGTGATTTATTTATATTCCTTGGATTAGAAGGTTCTTTGTGATTTCTAAGCTCACCAGTGCTCTGTTCTTAACTCCTGTGGTGTTGTTTGTGTTTGACCATGCGATTCCCTTAATTGGAACAAATAAACAGATTACTCTCAGCCGCAGAGCTTTGAAAGGGGGTGTCCTTCTATAGATAGGCTAGCCATGCGGCTCGCCTAACCAGCATAGGTCTTCTAGTTTTCCCACTAGGAAGAAATATAAGGTTAGCTGACCTTACAATTCATATACTGTATGTATGTGTTTGTGAGAAGGTGTGCTGTGTTTTCAAGCTGTTTGTTTTCAGGTACACTGACAAGGAACAACTCAGGCACATGTTATTATACAAAATATAACCATCTACGGGTAACCGAACGATTACATTCGGACGATTAACATTTAAATTTGGATGATGGACATTTATAAAAAAATTCTGAATGATTTATTTGCTGATCTGAGGTACTGTTCTGAAAGCTGAAAGTATACAATTTTTTCATGCAAAAATAAACGAGACTGGGTAACCGTAGAAAGTACAAAAAATATGTTTTATGATGATGGTTACTGTGTAATAAGTGATTGACAGATGGGGAGGCTCCTTTTATTTTGATGCCATTTAATGCCCTGTGTGCTGTTAAGGGAACAAGTGGCGTTGTTAGCCAGAAAGGAGTCTGTTGCAGGCACTGACCTCAAATTTGCGGTGTGTTTGTGGCCCATTTTTTAATAAATTGTGGATATCTGGTTTATTACCATTCTGTGGGCACTGGTGCTTATACCAATATGATGCAAAGGGCTACAATGTCTACTCTATTAAATTTAGACTGTTAACACTATGTAACTAGTTATGCATTACCATATGTCAAAACTTAAATCCTTTCGAGGCAACAGGTTTCTTCAGATTTTTCCAGTAAAGTCAACTATTCCGGGTTTACAGTGTATACTGCAAACTTGCAGTACATGGTGTATTATACCAAAGTAAGTGTACTTGTCTACTGTGTGTTACTTGTTGTAGTCTGTAGTTCCGGTCACTTGTCTCCCCAGTACTGTCTCTGTGTCTGTGTTCCCTGAGCTGCTTCACTCCCCTGTACTTGCGTGATTTCACTATTCGGGTGGTTCCGGGTTTTCGTGGTTTCCCCCCTTCTTTCCAGTCTCGCTTTACTTTCTTCCTGCTGATTTCTAGTTTTACTAATTTCTACTAATCCCTACTAACTTATAGATTGTAAAGTACTAACCTCGCTAATATACTAACATGTGAATATTACTAATGGACTAACACACACTAGTTTTGGGTTTTTGATAGTTTAGATCACTATACTAATACATTAACCAGTCTCCCCTTTTCCATGCTGCGCTGTAGCTCCGCCCCTTTTCTTTCTAGCCTGCTCTAACGCTGAGTTCTGCAATTGCCTGCACCTGTCTCTTGCTCTAACTGCACCTCTCTCTCTCTGCACGTGTTTTACCTGCTAAACCCAGGCCGTCTGTTATCATTGTTGTCTATGTGATTCCAGTCCGCGTTTTGTCAGTCCCCTGTCATTTAATTAGTTATCCTAATGTTCTTCACCTGGATGTTGTTTGTTACTCCGCCCTCACTCACGTAACCCCTCCTTGATTGTTACCTTCCCCAGTGTATAAATGTCAGTCTTTTCCACCATGTCCCTGTCAGAACGTTGATCATATTCATTGTGCCGATTATTTGTAAGCCTTTGTTTATTGAGATTCTTGCGACACCCCTTTGCCCGACTTTGAGTTTGCCTGCCCCTTTTGGTTTTGTTTGATCTGGTTCGACCTTCGCTTTTCTTTGACTTCTCTTTTGCCTGCCCCTTTGTACCTTCGCTATTTCTGATCTCCTGGTTTTTGACTTTTTGCCTGTCTTTTTACTTTTCTTTTGGAAACTCGATTCTGTACCGCACTCTCTCTGATCACCTGGCTTCGAACTTCGCACTGATTAAAGACAACGTTTTTTGGATTTCCCTGGTCTGCGTGTGGGTCCTTACACAGAACATCACAGTACGTTCTGACCAGGATGGACCCAGCGGACCCTGCCCAGGTACAATTTGTACTTGGGCAGCAGGGAGCCATGTTGGGACGCCACCAGTCCCACTTGGAGTCGGTCTCTCACCAGCTGCAGACCCTAACCTCCTGCGTGGCGGAGCTGATATCTGCACTCCGGGCTTCCTCGCCTGGCTTCGCTCCCCAGCAACCTGCGGCTCCCGCTACGCCTGACATCCCACCTGTACGTGCTCGTGAGCCCGACCTTCCTCCTCCGGAGAAGTACGACGGAGAACCTGGTGGCTGCCGCCCATTCCTTACCCAGTGCCGGCTGATCTTCCAGCTACAGCCAGCTACCTTCCCCACTGAGCAGGCCCGAGTTGCCTACATCATCACGCAGCTCACCGGGCGAGCTAGGAAGTGGGGAACGGCTGCCTGGGAGGAGGGGCTTCCCTGCGTGCAGACCTCCACGCTGCTCGCAGAAGAGATGAAACGGGTCTTCGACCGCTCCAAGCACGGCCATGATGCGGCGCAAGAACTCCTGCGCATGCGCCAAGGGGGAATGACGGTGTCGGACTTCGCCATCGACTTTCGTACTCTGGCTACCGCCAGTGGCTGGGAGGAGAGATCTCAGTACGACACCTTCCTCAATGGCCTGTCTGAGAGCGTGAAGGACGAGCTGCTGACCCGGGACCTGCCCGAGGACCTAAACGATCTCATTGCCCTGGCTATCCGCGTGGATTCACGCATCCGAGAGCGCCAACGGGCTCGCAGTCAAGGGGTCTACAACCGAGCAGTCACTGAGAGGTCCAGAACCACTGCTGCACCTTCTACCAATCTCAAACCTCCTCCAGTCATGATGTCGGACCCGGAGCCGATGCAAGTCAACCGTGCTCGCCTGACCAAGGAGGAGAGGGATAGAAGAATGCACACCAGGTCATGCCTCTACTGTGGGAAACCAGGCCACTATGTCGCAGCCTGCCCGCTAAAAAGACAACGGCCGCTAGTGTGTCGAGAAGCACTAGTGGGTATGGTTCCAACCGAATCCTCCTCCAAACACCGGACTTGCCTGCCTGTCAACATTGAGTGGGATGGACGAACCAAGGGGACCACCGCCCTCATCGACTCCGGGGCCGAGGAGAACTTCCTGGACGCTGGGGCCGCCGAGAGATGGGGGATCCCCTTGGAGAAGATGTCATGCCCCCTAGTGGCCAACTCGCTCAATGGTCAAAGGTTGGCGAATATTACTCACACCAGCGTTCCTCTCAAGGTTCGGCTCTCCGGCAACCATCAAGAGGAGCTTCGGCTCCACATCATTGAATCTCCCCACTCACCCATCATTCTCGGGCATCCCTGGCTTGAGAAGCACAACCCCACCTTGGAGTGGAACTCGCACAAGATTTTGGGCTGGAGCCCATTCTGTTTAGCATCTTGTCTGCGAGAGGCCCATTCTTCTGTTCCTGAGTCACCTCCTCCCGAGAAGCCGACGGACCTGTCGGCGGTTCCTCCCGAGTACCTGGACCTTGAAGAGGTCTTCAGCAAGTCCCGAGCCACCTCTCTGCCTCCTCACCGCCCTTACGACTGCACCATTGACCTGAAGCCCGGCACCACTCCCACCAGAGGTCGATTGTTCTCTCTGTCTCGGCCGGAGACGGAAGCTATGAATAAATACCTCCAGGAGTCCTTGACTGCCGGCATCATCCGTCCTTCATCCTCACCAGCAGGGGCCGGATTCTTCTTTGTGGGGAAGAAGGATGGCTCACTCCGGCCTTGCGTCGACTACCGAGCCCTCAATGACATTACGATCAAGAACCGTTACCCACTCCCCCTCATGGCTTCCGCCTTTGAACTCCTGCAAGGAGCCACCATATTCACCAAGCTGGACCTGCGCAACGCCTATCACCTGGTGCGCATTCGAGAGGGCGATGAATGGAAGACAGCCTTCAACACTCCTACCGGACACTGGGAGTATTTGGTGATGCCCTTCGGGCTCACAAACGCACCAGCTATTTTCCAGACACTGGTGAATGATGTTCTGAGGGACTGGATAAATAAGTTTGTTTTTGTATACCTGGATGACATCCTGATCTTTTCCAAAACTAAGGAGGAACATATCATCCAGGTCCGCAAGGTGCTCCAGAGACTGTTGGAGAACCGCTTATTTGTCAAGGCGGAGAAATGTGAGTTTAGTTGCAACACCACTTCTTTCCTGGGATACATCATCTCCGCCGGCAGCATTCAGATGGACCCCCAGAAGATCCGGGCGGTTGTGGAATGGCCTCAGCCAGACTGTCGTCGGGAACTGCAACGTTTCCTGGGCTTCGCCAACTTTTACCGCCGTTTCATCCGTAATGACAGTTCTCTGGCAGCCCCACTCACCGCCCTCACATCCATTAAGACCCGATTCCAGTGGAACGCCCAGGCTGAAACAGCCTTCCGAGCCCTCAAAAACCACTTCACCTCTGCACCCATCCTTGTTCATCCTGACTCTGCGGCTCAGTTCATCGTAGAGGTTGATGCCTCCAACATTGGGGTGGGAGCCGTTCTCTCTCAGCGTTCCTCCAGGGACAATAAGATCCATCCCTGTGCCTACTTCTCTCACCGCCTGACACCCACAGAACAGAACTATGACATTGGGAACCGTGAGCTGTTGGCGGTGAGGATGGCTTTGGGAGAATGGCGCCATTGGCTTGAGGGCTCTCAAACACCTTTCCTGGTGTGGACTGATCATAAGAACCTGGAGTACCTTCACACAGCCAAACGCCTCAACTCTCGCCAGGCCCGATGGGCACTATTCTTCTCCAGATTTGACTTTACCCTTGCTTACCGCCCCGGGTCAAAGAATACCAAGCCTGACGCCCTCTCCCGCCGGTTTGAACCACCCACCAAAGATCCTTCACCTGACACCATCCTCCCGCGGAGCTGTTTCATCAATGCCATTCACTTGGACATCGAGGAGATGGTTCGTAAGGCCCAGGAGGATGAGGCTGGTCCAAGTAATTGCCCAGCGGATCGTCTCTACGTTCCTGCCCAAGTCCGCTCTCAAGTTCTCCTTTGGGGCCACGCTTCGCAACTCTCATGCCACCCGGGGGCCACCAGAACCAGGACATTTATTCAGAGACGTTTTTGGTGGCCCTCCATGAAACAAGAGATCTTGGACTTTGTGGCTGCCTGCTTGGTCTGTGCCCAGAACAAACCCTCTCACCACCCACCCTCAGGTCTGTTACAGCCCCTCCCCATCCCACACCGCCCCTGGTCTCACATAGCATTAGATTTCATCACAGGCTTACCCCCATCCAACACTTTCACCACTATCCTCACCATAGTTGATAGGTTCTCTAAAGCTGTTCACTTCGTTCCCCTCACCAAGCTTCCCTCTGCCAAAGAAACTGCCAACTTACTCATTCATCACGTTATTAGATTACACGGCATCCCCACTAATATAGTTTCCGATAGAGGCCCCCAGTTCACTGCACGTTTCTGGAAAGCTTTCTGCTCACTGTTGGGTTCCTCCATTAGCCTATCCTCAGGATTTCACCCCCAGACCAATGACCAGACCGAGCGGGCCAATCAAGTGATCGAAACTGTCCTTAGATACCTCTGCTCCAAGAACCCCACCTCATGGTCTTATCAACTACCCTGGGCAGAGTATGCCATTAACTCACACACCTCCGCTTCCAAACTTTCTCCGTTCGAGTGCTGCCTAGGGTACCAGCCGCCTCTATTCCCTAGTCAGGAGGAGGAGGTGGGGGTCCCCTCAGCTGAAGCCTTCATCCGGCGCTGCAGGAGAACATGGAAGACCGCTCGCCTCAACTTGCTTCGCGCCAGCGCCAGGATGAAGGTGACGGCCGATCGCCGCCGCTCTAAAGCCCCCTCCTACAGAGTTGGACAGCGTGTTTGGCTCACCACCAGAGACATTCCCCTACGTGTTGAGTCCCAGAAGTTAGCTCCTCGTTTTATTGGCCCCTTCCCTATTGTTAAAATCCTCAGCCCCACTGCTGTTATATTAAAGTTACCCTCCACCATGCGCAGAATTCACCCCACTTTTCATGTTTCCCGCTTAAAACCCGTTGTTACCCATCCCCTCTGCCCTGCCCCTGAGCCCCCCCCTCCCCCCCGACTCATTGATGGTGGTGATGCCTACACCGTGAACAAACTGTTGGAGGTTCGTCGTCGGGGTCGCGGCCTTCAGTACCTGGTGGACTGGGAAGGCTACGGCCCCGAGGAAAGAAGCTGGATCCCCTCTCGCTTCATTTTGGATAAGCAGATGGTTAAGGACTTTCATGTTAAACACCCTGTGCCACCGGTGAAAACGCCAAGAGGCGTTTCCTAGGGGGGGGGGTACTGTTGTAGTCTGTAGTTCCGGTCACTTGTCTCCCCAGTACTGTCTCTGTGTCTGTGTTCCCTGAGCTGCTTCACTCCCCTGTACTTGCGTGATTTCACTATTCGGGTGGTTCCGGGTTTTCGTGGTTTCCCCCCTTCTTTCCAGTCTCGCTTTACTTTCTTCCTGCTGATTTCTAGTTTTACTAATTTCTACTAATCCCTACTAACTTATAGATTGTAAAGTACTAACCTCGCTAATATACTAACATGTGAATATTACTAATGGACTAACACACACTAGTTTTGGGTTTTTGATAGTTTAGATCACTATACTAATACATTAACCAGTCTCCCCTTTTCCATGCTGCGCTGTAGCTCCGCCCCTTTTCTTTCTAGCCTGCTCTAACGCTGAGTTCTGCAATTGCCTGCACCTGTCTCTTGCTCTAACTGCACCTCTCTCTCTCTGCACGTGTTTTACCTGCTAAACCCAGGCCGTCTGTTATCATTGTTGTCTATGTGATTCCAGTCCGCGTTTTGTCAGTCCCCTGTCATTTAATTAGTTATCCTAATGTTCTTCACCTGGATGTTGTTTGTTACTCCGCCCTCACTCACGTAACCCCTCCTTGATTGTTACCTTCCCCAGTGTATAAATGTCAGTCTTTTCCACCATGTCCCTGTCAGAACGTTGATCATATTCATTGTGCCGATTATTTGTAAGCCTTTGTTTATTGAGATTCTTGCGACACCCCTTTGCCCGACTTTGAGTTTGCCTGCCCCTTTTGGTTTTGTTTGATCTGGTTCGACCTTCGCTTTTCTTTGACTTCTCTTTTGCCTGCCCCTTTGTACCTTCGCTATTTCTGATCTCCTGGTTTTTGACTTTTTGCCTGTCTTTTTACTTTTCTTTTGGAAACTCGATTCTGTACCGCACTCTCTCTGATCACCTGGCTTCGAACTTCGCACTGATTAAAGACAACGTTTTTTGGATTTCCCTGGTCTGCGTGTGGGTCCTTACACAGAACATCACAGTTACTAGTGATTAACCATTTGATTTGCTAAGAGGGGAGAATCAATGAGAGGGAAAATACACTGCATTTGCACTATACCATTCCTCATTATACCACAAAACTTAACTACCATCAGCAATTCATCATGTATAAAATGTCCTTAAAGTAAATCATTGTATTTATACCCATTATATCGATCTGATCTCAGAACAATTATAAGTTGGTTATACTGCCTTGTTGTACTGCCATCAAAACAACAAACAAAAAGCAATAGGGGAACATGGCAATTTGCCATATGCACACACCTAAAACTGGCAGAACAGAAATATACAATTCTGCACCTACTGTAAAGTTTTATCTCTTTGCACAAGATATGAGCATCTCTCAAAGCATTCCGATTTAAGAGAAAGCTTTGTAGTTCTCTACTGATCACCAAAGAAATGCTCCAGTCAATTTCCAGGCTTGTGGAATATGGAAACAAGGATAAATCAGGTGCACTCCAGTGAATAGCTACTGGTCACTGATGGCAGTAGAGAACACTTTCTGCACTCAGCTAGCTTAAAAAGGTTGGTAGGGCTCATGCACAATTGCAAAGAGTGATACAGTAAAATCTGAACCTGATATCACTAAATCTCTGAATAGTATGCCCATTCATATCAAACAGGTTTCGCTGTGAATTTATGAATAGGGCCACTAGTTTGTCTCCCCTTGTTTTCTTGCATGGTATTCCAGTTCTCCACTAGAGGTCGCAATAGTCTCATTGTCAAGCCACTTGTCAAACAATTCTCCCATTTGCACCACCTCAGTAATCTAAATTGATAAAGTAAATGGCACTCATTAAACGTAGCTGATGATTGACAACAGTGTTAACAAGAACACGCAAAATTCATGTGTAAAATTCAGTTCCATTACTTGCTACCAGGGACATGTTGCAGTATTTGAGAATGTTGTACGGGGGCATGTTAGGTTTTGTTAGAAGCAGTGGGAAATGCCCAAATTAAAAATGAGAGCAGTTATGTAAGACCTTAAGTAGAATCAGGTGTCTTAGTGCTGGGCTAAAACAATATGGATGCATTTCTCTTTCTACTGCAGTGACTCAATCCTGGTCGAGGAGAGCTTCTGGTTTTTGTTTTTTCATTAGTGACCTGAATTAACAGTGCAATAAACTGCTTTAACTGATAGACTTTTGTGCTACTGAGTAACAACAAAATGGCCAAGAGTGAGGACCATTGGCTCAAAGACATGGTTTTCATAGCATTCAAACTACCATCTATGTTAATTTTTTCCTGACTCTCCCCTACATTCGATCAATTAATTGTTTTTTATAAATGTCTCAATTAGAAACTCAATTGTATGAATAGTCACTAAACTGTGCTGTTGGAGTGCCTATGGGGAAAGTTAAACATCCCTGTAGGTCCTATAGTGGAGATTTAGGCCCAGTCCCAATTCACCTCTTAAACACTCTAGCACATACTAGCACTCATTTCGCTTGTTCACAAGAGCCATCTTGAACAAGGGTTGTCCCAAAACTGAGTGAGCCAAATTTCAGTGAGGGGTAGTGGCTGTTCGGCCCTCCGACTCTCCTGCAATAATAAGGAAATTAAAGTGCTAGCTTAAGAGTGAGTGCTGACCCAGCAGTCATGGCATTGCTTAATCCCGTTGCCAGAATCATTAAAGCATGGCAGATCTAACCACATTTAAATGCAATTTAACTGCAATGTTGTGCCTTTTCTAAAGATAATTATCATGCAGTAATTGCAGTATTTAGCAGCAGGGGAAGTGTTTAGGTGGTGAATTGGGACTGGGGGAAATTGGTGGCCTTAGTTATGAACAACATACAGCTCCAGGCTTCAGACGGTCGCCTTGGTAGTCGTTGCCTTCAAAGTAATCACTGCATACCCTTAGTCCTCGTTTGCAAACTTCTTCAGCTGTTATGTTGGGTTTTCTGATTACATCCAGCCATGTCTGGCACAAAGTTGCTTCGCGTGAAAATGAAAATGTGCTTCCAAGTCAAGTTAAATGGGGGCATTATAACAGCTGGTTACAATGCACCTCATTATTACACTGATACCACATCAAACAAAAGCTAGCAGACATTAGTTTGTTCGATTTCAACGCTAAGTTAACAGAATGTTTTGCTTCTCTTCTTCTCGATTTTGCCGTGAAACAAAATCGATGAAGAAGAAAAAACCAGAAACCGTGCTACCATGTGGACTTACGCTAAAAAGATATGTCTTTGTTTCTAACGTTAGACATTTAAAATAAAATAACTAATCGAAAAATGAAGGGCGGCACATTCATTAGAAGGACAATATCAGTCATGAGAAGCAGAAGTGTTATAAAGTGTAATTCCTATTGTTCTGCATGTGTGCTCATAGAATGGTGAATGAATGGTGAATACAGTTTTACTTTCAGACACTCTGTGGCAATCTCCCATCACAAATGTATCTGAGTCTATTCCTTCCACCCTCATGCTCATTTTGCAGGGATTTTTAACCTGTTATTCTATTGGTGTTAATATTCTTTCCTTAGGTAGACCACATCCTGTCTTTTGCCCTTGTAAAGTTTTTCTTTTTTGTACGCCACCTAACATCAAGCCATCTTTTCTTTACATCCTGTACTGTTTGTTTTATTATATATATGTAATGAATTCAATTTGTGTGTGATTTCACTCCAAAATGTAATCCTTTCTGTTGGTCTTGTACCTATGCTATAATACAGCATAGTGAAGCTGTACCTGGCTGCTCCCTGTCCATTTGGAGATGTAAGCTTGCCATATTGTCTCTGACTCTTTTCATTGGTGTCTCCTACTGCAAAATTACAAATGAGGCTGTTGAATTTATTTGATTGTGTAAATAGAACCAGTCTTGGTAAATTGGTCATTAAGGTATTTCGCTATCTGTGACTGCAACAGAGCCACAATATATATTTTGCGCTTTGACCATTTCCTTAGTAAATCTGGCCTATAGTGTCTTAAAAATACAAGCCATGCTGCAGCCCCAATTTTGTGTGCTTTCTAAATGCTTAGAAATATTGCATGTGGTGGCTGCAATTTTCAACAATTTTTCAACTATTAGAATCTGGCACATTGTATCAATGAAAATTATTCACCAAATCTGCCATCAATTTTAAAACAACAGTGAAAGGTAATCATTTGCCTATTGTTTCCTTGCAACTGAAAATTGGATCCTGGCAGCCATAATGAAATTAATTTGATGTTGGAAAATCCACAGAGGATGTATACGTTTAACTATTTGATTCGTGGCTTATAATGAGATGTTGCCACTAATTCTAATTTTTCAAAATGTATAAAAATCCACTATGGTGGTCCCAGATAATGTGACCTGTTTTTTTATAATGCCACAGATTTTGTGTACTATCTTCTATGACATTGAAGATTATTTTAATGAAATTTGATCATTGGATTTTTAATATACTACTATAGAACGATTATGAGGCTTAAATGAGCTATTAGCTCATATTTGCTGATTATCATGTTTATCGTTTATCGTTCATTTTAAAAAATAGTGGAAAAAAGGAAACTGTGGAAAATTGAAGCCCTAATTAATAGTGTGATTGGGGTCCCAAACCTAAAGATCCAGTTTTTCATTTGTTCCACTACACTCTTCTATGACCACACTAAATCAGAACTAAAAACCTGTCGGTTAAAGTTTCAGTATGTGACACAGCACATCCTTTGGGGGTAGACACTACTGTATTGGGGTGCTGGATTTTTGTCTTTATCCAAAGGATGTAATGCCCCCTATAGACCTACCATTGAACTTCCAGGTTGTTACAGTCAGCAGAGTGGCAAGGCCTGAGCAGGCAGTTCCCTTGTCTGTCACGTTAAAAAGCCTCTAAAGAGGAGAACCAAACATTTCATGCGATTAATTAACTTAATGATTCAAATGAAATTTCATGAGTCCATTCCCATAAAAGTGCATCTCCTACCAAATGAATGTCCTTTTTTATTACACTTACATGCAATACAAACACACACACATACAAACAACGTGATAACTTGCAGAGCAACATACCACACAAATAGAGAGAGTGCTGACTGCTGAATTTAAATAGTGAGCCCTTTTAAGGGTGTTATGAATTGTCCCTTCAGAGAAACACAGCGGTGGTGCCAGCTGGAAGTATTTACTCTTGTGGTCTCGCAGAGGGCTGGCGTCAGCCGGGGCAGAGGACATGCCAGAGGAATGTAATATCAGGAGGAAGCAGCAGGTCGCAGGGGGGCTGGCACTCTGCCCGGGAACAACTGGAGGCCTTTTGTGTTTAAAAAAAGCCCTGATGTAAGCCTCTATGGATCCTTCTTTACTCAGGAAGAAATGCCCTGACATCAGGCTGAGAGAGGAGAGAGGGTAAAAGGGGGGTGGCTGACTGCAGGGCCTCCATGCAGACGCCTCTCTTCGTCGCCCCCTTACAATCAGAACCAGCCCCAGCTAGCTACTGAAATAGAACTTCTTTGGCGTCAATGTTAAAGCTGTAACACTACACCAAAGAGCAAGAGGAGGACAAAAAATAGACCAGTTAATGGGTCCTTATTGGCTAACTCCTCAGATGCAAAAATATGAAAGAGACTGTTAGGTGTCAGGGTTTTGAAACACACAACTACCTCTGTCCTACCACAAGGTGGCTACACATGGTGAGGATATCAAGAGTTTCATTCCATGTGAGAAAGGTAGGGGGATTGTTCAAGTTTTCAATAAAAACCTATCAAACTGATGTTTCTCCCAATTCAATATTATGTTGATAGATTAATAACTTTATTTGGCAGTCAAACACATGTAAAATTCATAAATTGAATGTTACATAATTATGTCAATTTTGTTAGATTTTATCCATTTAATATTTTTATTCAAGATTCACATGCACAAAATTAAATTTAGGTAAAATTAGTTTGTAAATATTTGAAATTTTATTTATACTGTGTTCCATAAGTATTCAGACTCCTGTTCTCTGTTGGGTCCAGATTAAGTCAGGTGAGTTCATTGGCCACTGTCTGCATACCATAAAATGATCACGAGAAGAATAAAAAAAACCTCTACATGCGAGGATCAAAAAGCACCTATTGAAAGAAAAACACAAAACCGAAGACCAAGTTATCAAACGGTGCAGATTATGGGAAGGATACAAAAATATTACATGTTTGGATATCCCAGTGATCACTGTTGGCTCAATAATCAAGAAGTGAAAGCTTCACCATACTAGAAAAGTCTGTGCTTGCAAATTCATCAACTGAACAAGAAGGAAACTGCTCAGGAAAGTTACTGTAAGGCCAACAATTACTTTAAAAAAGGTGAGTGGCTGATAATGTAAAAACGTACAACAATATGAAAAGCATTCAAAGCACAAGTTTGATCCAGCTAAAATGGAAGTAAAGGTTTTGTGGTCAGATTTGACTAAAATCAAGCTTTTTGGTCAAAATTCAGTGCTATGCCTGGCACATACTTAACTCTGCTAATGTCTCACTTAATATCATCTCTACAGTGAAGCGTAGTGGTATCATGCTATGGGGATGATTTTCTGATCTAATATTCCACTTATTGCTTGGTTTTTAGTTACTATATAAAATGACCTATAGCTAAAAATGAGAAACTTGCACAACTCAGTCATGAGATAGGGTTATGCAAATAACCATTTGTCAGGGAAGTAAGTATAAAGTAAAATATTTTTAATTTTCTGAATCCAGTAGTTTTACCTGTTAACACCCTTTTTTAATGTCTGGCACTCTGAATACCAAAACTAGTTTTATTCCCTTCATAAAGAGACCAAACATGAATGTTAGTCGGTAATCCTGGCCTATTGCCTACCCCTGAAAAACATGGAGTTTAACCTCTGTGTCCAACGTTGGAGGTGATATTTGTAGACACATAATTGTTAAAGTCAGCCAGTAGTAATCTCTACCTTCAGGCAAAATATTGTCCATTTAACAAAACCAAATTGCATCTCATTGGAATTGCTTCTAAAAATATGTTGATTTCAACCGTTAGGCTTCAACAACCATTGTTTATATAGACATTCAAATTTCAATACATGATTTCAATTAAATGTCACAGATTGCAGTCAAACTTGAACTCAAAAGAAACATGATCTTTGTGCAGCATTCTCTGGTCATGCTGATCTGTGAGTATCCAACGTTCCCTCAAGAAGGTAACACAAAATCATAAAACTTTCAAAGGTGAGAAAATTCCAGGACATGCATGTATACTTTTAACAATGGACTCCGAATATTAAATATTTGAGATTTGTAGAGAATAGACCTGCTCCCACAGCACCTGCAGTGTCTGGTGCAGAAAGAGCTAGCACTATTGTTGCTCACACTGAGAGTACTATAAAATGTAATTGTATATAATGGCTAATCATATAGAACATATACTCATATACTGTAGGTTAGTGTTGTTTGTAAAATACAGCTTTTAATAGAAAGGATCTGACATGTTACTGTTAAGTTATTAATTTAGTGCTTTGAAAGCTCAATCAATTCAATTCTAATGTAAATTAGACAAAAAAGCTTCCATTTCTCATTCATCCGACTTCAAAATTAAACCACACCCACAATCATTCTGTATCTAAATAGACCCCATTAAGTGTGTAAACTTTAATGACTTACTAAGATTTGTGCACATTCTGGCAACAGAAAACATGCTAAGTTACTATGCGAAGCAGCTAAACTTCCAAAATCAAGCACGTTATCGTAAACATACCCTACCGACCAGTGAAAATCTTCCAGATCCCTACGGTATAACTGACTGGGGCATTGCCATATCACATTTACAGAGAAACGACAAGTACTGATGTATCTAGATGAGATGGGATCCGGAGAATCCGCCCCTTTCTCACCACCTACTCAACCCAGCTCCTGGTCCAAGCAATGGTTCTATCCCGCCTGGACTACTGCAACTCTCTTCTGGCTGGACTACCGGCATCTGCCACCAGACCCCTGCAACTCATTCAGAATGCTGCGGCTCGTCTGGTCTTCAACCTCCCCAGACACTCCCACGTCACTCCCCTGCTCACTACCCTCCCCTGGCTGCCTGTTATAGCTCGCATCAAATTTAAAACATTGGTCCTAGCATACCAGGCAGTCAAGGGATCAGCCCCAGCATACCTCCACAAGATATTCAAACCCTACATGCCAGCCAGATCCCTCCGTTCTGCTACCTCAGGACGCCTGGCACCTCCCCCTCTTCGCACCTGCACTTCCAGAACACGTCTCCTGTCTGTTCTGGCCCCACGATGGTGGAATGACCTCCCCGTGGAGGTCAGAACAGCTGAGTCACTGACCCATTTCAAACGACGACTGAAGACTCACCTCTTCAGGCTGCACCTCTCCCCATCCCTCCCTACCCCCCTGTAAATGACTGTAAGCTTAGGGTTGTAACTAGGCAGCTGTTTCGTAGGTGACTTAGGTGCATTAACTGTCTTAACTACTGCTTGTATTTTTTCCATAGACTGCGTTGTTGCCGTTCTCGTTGTGTTAGTGTTAATCTGTTTAACTTCAGGGTCCAAGTTGAACTATACAGTTGTTCCCTGCACTTGGACCGGTACTTCTCTCTAGGGGTTTCGTCATACTTGTTCCTGGTTATGGTTATACACTTTGTTGTACGTCGCTCTGGATAAGAGCGTCTGCCAAATGCCTGTAATGTAATGTAATGGATCATAGCTACTTTCTGGGCAGTCGTAAAATTTTATTAATATGGCACATATATAAACAAAACCTTTTAGCTAGCTCAGGGTTATTCATGTAACTAAGAAAGGCAATGTAAAACAAATGTTCTTTTTCATACTTTTTAATACTCTTCAGCTTCTGCAATGACAAGTTGATAGTAATAAGCTAGCTGCCACATGACTGGTATCAATGCTAGGCAGTGATGCCAGATGGAAAGCATAGCAAAATCCCTTTGAGACTTTAAAATGATCAGATTTTACCACAAACTACTGAACATAAAGAAATGAACAGGAAACATAGGTGGAGTTTGTGATTGGTGACAAGGGCACAACTTAACGATTGTGGATGTGGGTGGAATGACTGAGAGTCGTTTTTATTAGCTTACTTTGACAATGTGGATTGCACCAAGATGTTTTTGCAAACAAAACGCATTTTTAAAAGATTTGGATAAATAGTATTCATGTTTTTGTTCCGCTGATATCCTACAGTTCCCCCCACAAGTAATGGCATCCAAAATGGAGATGCTATCACTGTTGTTACACTTTGTATAGCTTGTTTTTCAGGAGGCCTGTGCCTAGAGCATATCACAAAATAGTTCCTGATTAGTGGTCAGACATATATAGTAGATGTATTTGGTAGAGAAACCTAGTATAGACACATACTGTATACAGCTGTAAATGCAACAGACTGACATTTTCTGTATTTATGCAGTTGAGAATAAGATGTTATATGAACCAACTCTCTCTCTCTGTCACACTATTTTCGAAAATAACCAAGTTGTACTAATGTTGCCAAAATGAGCATGCATGTTTTGATGACATAGACTGAGTGTTACAGTGATGACATCTTTTTGTAGGTCAACCTGGACGTTTTTTCCGCTATGGGTTCCCTCAGCAGTTTTCCATGCTTTTTGCCCATAGGGATTTTGATTTCTCCAAAAAATAAGATCCGTGGCAGAAGGTGCACATAGTACTGGAAACTGCGGTGTGAATATTTGTGACACTTGTGTGTATGTGTGTAAGCGGAGAGAGAGAGAGAGAGAGAGAGAGAGAGAGAGAGAGAGAGAGAGAGAGAGATGTGCTGGATCAAAAACTTCTTGTCCACAAGTTCATAAAATCTAAGGGTGGATATGTAGAACTACTATAGATTTATGAAGCAAAAACTAAGCAGTGTACCCAGCGTCTCCAAATCTATCCAAAATGTCTAAATTATGCATTTTTGTAAATCACAACATATTCACGTATTTCACTGCAAATCAACTGTTTTGTCTCAAGAAACTCACTGTTGCATCATTTTCAAGTGGGAATTACAAGCTTTCCATAAGTACAGTGGTCTAACATATCTAGTGGTCCAGAAACACATCCAAAATCTCTCCAAAAATGAATAAAATGCATTTTGTTCATTATAAAGCCTATAAATGAGCCCCTTATGAAGGTTTAAGATGGAACATTGCTATCAGATTAAAAAATAATGCAAATATATTGTCACACAATGCCGTACAGTACCCTACCTAAATGTGTATTTTAACTCTTGTATGTATTTCTATACTCTGTACTCTCTTGTGTTCTCTTGTATGGGGATGGGACGATATGAACACAATTTTCAACCGTCCACCACGTTTTGGCAGTGTTCCAACTCTCACGCCATCACTGTTGCATGCACAAAAACTATTACACTCCTAACGCTTACATTACAGTGTGAAATATCGTACATTATATAATACCACTAACCTATTTAAAGACACTCAATTTCAAAAATAACGTATATAACCGAAGTATTTTGAGCAGTAATACTTACATAGTAATGATGAAATCTTTAGACGGAGACAGAGGCAGTAAATAAATGATACTGTTTTATTCGCTTCTGTTTTGCTCCAGAAAACGATGTCAGCTAGGTCTATCAGCAAACATATGGCTTAGCTATGCCCAGAAGTCCTCAATAATAATAGTATTTTTCGAGAAATTACGAAAAATTGTTGACCACGTTTCGTTAATGCTACCACAAAGTGAATCCGTAAGTGAATGCAATGATAAGAAAATTTTCCATTGCGCTGACCGATAAAACGCTATTCCAAAAGCAAAATCAGACATGTTATACATTGTTAGAAAGCTTATACTCTCACCTATTGAATAAATGAATTGTCAATCAAGCCAGACTGTACTAAAAAGGGCATCAACGCCGTAACCAACAGGTGTGGTATTATGCACAGCTATTTTTGAAGGTACCCAGGCATCACAGATGCGCGTATATTTTGCAAACGGATTGTCCAAGACAATATATGTCTCAAAAGTGACATCTCTATGCGTAAAACCAACGGTAAGGTTTTATATTTATTCAATATTTAGTCCCAGATATTGACTGTAGAATGATATGGTATCATTTTTTAAAACTTTTTCTCGTTTATTTCGTTATTCAGTGAGCAGCGTTTTCACTGCTGTATTGGCATATCTTAGGGCTATTGTCGGGTTTGTCTTGTTGCTACGACGGAATACGATTTTTTAGTGGTGAAAGAATATCTTTATGAATGCCAAGATAGACAATATTGTCCATTATGTCATGGGTGGGGGGTGTACTTGTAGATGAGACTGCAGGGAGGGAGGCGTGTTAAATGAACGATCAGAGCGACAATGGTGGCGCTGCAACACTCCGTATTCTGCATAGTTGTCGTGTATCGTCTACTTATGAAACTAACACAACGCGTTTCTGTTTTTAACTCGTACTTTAGTTGCATTAGCACTGAATGTCTGAGTTCAGTAATCTGGGCACGCCGGCGTGCCGACCACTAGGGGGCTTGCGCGAAGGGGTTAAGATAATATAGTAATAAGCGCTTACATAGGCGGGTGCACAACACGCGATATATATAATTTAAAAAAGCAGATCCATTTCCTCTGCAGAGAAGCGTTCTTTCCTACTACTTGGCAAATCCGCCATTATAATAGCAATCAGCCGAGGTGCAAGCGCACCTGGCTTTTAAAGGGAATGGGAGATGACACTCTGATTGGTTTATTTCATGTTATGCCCAAAACACGCCTATGATTAATTAAGAGACTAATCATGCATTCGGACGGTCCTCCTCAACTCGTAAAGTCGGAAATTTATCACGTGACCAAGTCGTATTTACGAGGTGTTTGCCTTCGGGCGGTCATGGCAACTGGTAAATTTACTGCATGAACAATAGGTATGTCCGCTGGGGATGTAAAGGAGGTGGACCAGTGAGAACATCCACTGTTGGTCACATGATAAATTTCCGAAATTACAAGTTAAGGAGGACCTGCCGAACGCAGGACAATGGAAGCGAGGCATAAACTCTGTTGTTTGTTGTTATTAGCGGCATGCATTAACAGAAGGCACTTGGTACATGTAGGCTAACTGTTAACAATCATTTACACACATTATGATCGGAATTAAAATTATTCAGATATATTTACCATTAGCCTGGTACATTGTTTCTGTGTTTGCCAGTTGTCCACCATGTGTTGAAAGCAAGGTGAGGTCAGTGAAACGTCACAACTCGTAAACTTGTGTATTATGGAACTTGCCCGAGTTTACCACTGGTATCTATCACTTGGTCGGCCGCTCGAGTGCTTATACAATAGTATAAGTACTAAACAAAACTATATTTTGTTTAGTACTTATACTATTGCAGATAAAAGCATATGACTTATATTAGATTTAATTGTAGTTTCTCAGGTGTTGCGACCCTCTGCTGTTCCTTCGCGGGTCTCTGTGTTGTTTCTCCTGTAGTTGCGGGGGAGTTCCAGCTTAGGCAGCAGAGGGCTTAATTAGGTGTTATTGGTGACACCTGGGCTATTGCCTTTAAAAGCTGAGAGGATCTGGTCATTTGCCCTCTCCTTCCTTCCTCCACCACGGACGACTCAATATGGTTTTTTCTGCTAAAGACAACATCCTTTACTTACTCCAACTCAACCATCACCACCCACACTACTGACCTACATCACACACTCTACACACCTCATGTATTTTTGTAAGTATTTTGGGTTCTTTTGTTAATAAATATTCTTTATTGCAACTACTTTGTGTGTGTCTCCCACTTATGTTGTGGCTTCCCCTCGCAGTCATAACACAGGCAAAATGTGATTCATTTTTCTCCTGCTAATTTCAAACCACTATGCTAATACAGCTAGCTAAACAATGGCTGACAGGGGTGAGGTGGGTTGTAACACATCTTTAAAAAGTGTTACAACTATCCCCTTACATACAACTAAGAACACTTTCTTGATTTTAATAATTTTACAGAATGCCTAGGCTGTGGAAAAGACTGACAGAGGTGTGCCTGCCAATGTTTTTTTTTAAAAAGCATCTGTTGAGGTCACAAAGAAGGGCAAGTCAGTCAGATCAGTTGCGAAGGCACATGGGATCTGCCATGTAACACTGAGCAGATACTGCAAATCTCTGCAGAAGCTGAGAGACCAGGGGCCTCATTACAGAAAAATGTCCTAACTGCTTGTTCTATCTTAAGTTTCAAAGATAGGAAAAATCCTATCTTCCTATTACAGAAGCAATTCCTAAAATCATGGCTGTGTCCTATCCTATCTCAGACCTCGTATCTTATCTTAACTTAAGAAATCCTAACTAGGACTGTAAACTCAATTCTTCAATCAGCACTCGTCCTGTCATGCCCAGTGTTGTGCAAGTTCACACTTCACAAGAGCAAGCTCAAAGTTCAGTTCACACAGATTTAAATGATCTAGTTCACGTTCATAGTTCACAATTTGGAATTTTGAACTAAGTTCAGTCCCAAAAAATGAACTAGTTCACGTTCATTTCTTCCATTTTAGAAATTCTATTCTATTCTTTTCCAGTATAACCTCCTCCCACCCATCCACCTCAAGCCCCCAATCATTGTCACTGCCCACTTCCCAAACTAAATGAATTACTGTATACTACTATAGAATCAAGATTACCTTTATAAGCCAAGAAAAAACAATGTGAGTATATGTTTTACCACTTAAACAATAGGCTATGTCATATTATGCAGAAAGTGAAAAAAAGAGGTGCAGTAAAGGTATACTGTAGAGGCAATGGAAATTTTATTTAGCCTGCATGAACCAAATCATGCAGAAGTTCAAAAACAAAATGGATTCATATGCTTCCAAGCGAGCTGGTACAGGCTCCACCACTGGCTTCATTACAGTCGCTAGCTGAAAGATGTGCTATGATCAATCTTATAGTGGGACTTCTGCCGTTTATTGAAGGTGCAACAGAAATTTTCAGTGCCGTTGACTGTAATCGAATGCTTTCATTTTTATCGTTCGACTGACCAAGTACCGTTAAAAAGCAAATTTTATGGGTTAGTGCTATTGGCTTATGCTAGCTATATCATATAAGCCTCATACGAGGATCAGTAAAGGCTACCAACACACTAGCACTTACTTCTTATTAGTTTTATCACCACTGCTGTGAAGTGAAAGGTGGACAAACTACGTTTTCTATAAGAAATGTTATATGTCTATGCTGCTTACGGCACCTGACGAGGATTTACGGCAACCGGCATGCCAGCATGGCTAGTGAAAGCGGCTCTAATTTTAGCAACGCAGCTACAAGTACTGCTGAAGCCAGTTCATATGAATATTTGAAAGACTTTTATGTCTTGTATATATGTCAAATGTATATATGTCTATGGTAAGCAGTGCGTGAGCGTTGTTACTCTCGCGAGAGTTAACGACGCTCACGTTCACGTTCATTAGTTGCAAAAGGATACGTTCAGTTCACCAGAAATATGAGCACATTCATGCACAACACTGGTCATGCCTGTATCTGTGTTTAGAATGTACACGAGACTGCCTGTATCCTTGATTAGAATGTAATATGTCTCACTTCACTTGTCACTGGCTAGCTAGCTTGCTATAATGGACAAGAAATGACGGGCGTTCAATTTGAGGCTGCGTGAGACGCAAGGCTGTGATGTTAAAGATAGATCTGCAACCTCAGTCTGGAAGTGACCCTTAGCAAAAAAACGAATGCATTTGTGAGCCCCATGCCTCCTTGTAGGCCTCTCCAGAGCCGGAGGTAGCACGTGGATCAAATTCAAAATTAATCGTCTTGGCAGTCAATATATACCCATTAATACATGGTCCGAGAAATTTAAAGTGTCATCATACAGTTTGAGTAGCCTTTCAATCATAATATTTCGGTGTTCATGTTGTTCCCCATCTTCATTGTCATTGCCGTACAGACCTAACAACAGTGGTGCTGCCATTTTTGGCAGTTATTTTGAATTTAGGACAGGGTCTATGCCATCCTAACTTAGGAAATCATTCAGTTAGGACGGTTCTGTAATAGATAAATTCCTATCCTAAGATAAGATAGGATTTTTTCCTAAATGCAGTTAGAAAACATGTTTCTGTAATACCAAAAAATCCTAAATGTCATCTTAAACTGAGATAAGGATTTCAGACTTAGGAAGTTTCTGTAATGAGGCCCCAGGGGTCCAGTGATCTTGCCAGTGTAGGTTACCGAAGCAGCAACAGAATTTTCTCTGAGGTGCAGGAGGAAGTGTTGGCTGACTATTTGACTCAGGCAGCAGACCTGTATTATGGACTGACTCCACGTGAGGTAAGCATATGACAGGTTAGCCACTGGAGACCAGAGTAGAATTGAATACTACCGTAGGTGCCAGACAAATTGAAAAACTTTTTGTGTCTATGTACTCAGGTTTTCTATTCCACTTTCTTTTAGGTCAGAAAATTTGCATATCAACTGGCAGTAAAATATAACATCAAACACCCACAAACATGGGATGAGAAGCAGATGGCAGGGCCTGACTGGTTCACATTCTTTATGAAGTGGAACCCCAGCCTGTCAACGAGGAGTCCAGAGGCAACCAGCCTTACATGGGCCAGTTTTAACCACACAAATGTGGAACGTTTCTTCAACAGCCTTCGACAGGTCATTGAGAGATACAACTTTGACGGGAGCGACATATGGAATGTAGGTGAAACTGGTGTAACAACGGGTGAGAGAGATGTGCTCGTGTCAGCAGCATGCACTGTGCGGGTGCTGGGAAATGCAATTTCCCCCTTCTTTGTATTCCCCCGTAAAAGTTACAAGGAATACTTTATTCAGAGTGGGCCAACAGGGAGTGCCGGAAGCGGTAACGCCTCAGGATGGATGCAAGAGGAAGACTTCCTCTTATTCCTTGATCACTTTGCAAAACACACAAAGGTTAGCCCAGAGAAGAAGGTTTTGCTTTTGCTGGATAACCACTGTTCACATATATCTGTGAAAGCTATCGACTTCTGCAAAGAAAAGGGGATTGTGCTACTTACCCCCACCCACACTGCGGCCATAAACTTCAGCCATTGGATCGCAGTGTCTATGGCCCATTTAAGAAAATGGTGATAACTGCAAGTGATGCCTGGATGAAGATGAATCCTGCAAAGACGATGATGATGTATGATATTCCAAGTATTGTGAAGACCGCTCTGCCAGCAGCTGCAACACCCAAAAACATTCAAGGTGGTTTCCAATCCACAGGTATTTGGCCCTTCAATCCTGACATTTTTGAGGAGTGTAACTATGCACCCTCACAAGTCACTGACCGTCCAGACCCAGGTACGTCATTGACATCTGGAGCTTTCCAGCCGCACTCTCCACCAACTTACCTGGGGACTGCCTCCTATCCTCACCTGGTGACTGCCTCCTCTCCTCCAACTCACCTGGCAACTGCCTCCTATCCTCACCTGGGGACTGCCTCCTCTCCTCCAACTCACCTAGCGACTGCCTCCTCTCTTCACCTTGGGACTACGTCCTCTCCTCCAACTCACCTGGGGACTGCCTCCTCTCCTCCAACCTACCTGGTTACTTCTGGCTCCTCTGCAATTCATGGTGTCACCATGTCCTGTGCTCCAGATGAGCCAGGCACCTCAGGGTTGTCTCCAGGTCAGGCGCTCAGGCCTTCGGCTATACGGTCGTTTCCAAAAGCAGGGCCAAGGAAAACAACTGGCAGGATCAGGAAGAAGAGGGAGTCTGAACTACTCACCGATACACCAGTGAAGCAAGCATTGATGGAAGAAGAACAGAGAAGAGGAAGCAAAAATGTAAGAAAGAGTATCTTTAAAAAAGGAGAGAAAGCCCGCCAAGAAAATGTTGAAAGCCACGCTGAAGATTCTGAGACCTCAGATGACAAAAAACTTTTGTGTTGTCTGTATGGAGCCATTTGGCAACTCGAAGCCAGGAAGAGATACAAAGGACATCCTTACAAGCTGCAGTGAGTCAAACCCAACAAGCTTATGTGGATTTCCAATCACCCCTACCCTGGACTCCTACTTTAACAACTGTACAATGAATGGAAATATGCAGTTCAATGTATATAACAGCCAACAATGACACTATCTTGCAGTCATGTTAACATGGTGGTTAGCTTGCTAGCCAGCGAACTAGTCAGTCTGGTTGTGTCTAGATAGGATACAGGTGATTTCAGGAAGTGGTGTCCTATCTGTTAGGTTTGCCACAATAGAAGAAGTTTTTTCTCATTTGCTAGCCAAACTACAGAAAGGTATCCAAATAGCCAAAATAATGCCAGCTACCTGGCATTACTAGTTTCCCCATATTTTATTTGGCTACCTTTCTGTCCATACAATTTATCCTTAGTTTAGCTGACAAATGAAGTCCATCATTCCTCATGGACGGAGGAACAAGGCACAATGTAATTCTTCTATAGTGGCAAACTTGTCAGATAGGACACTTCTTCCTGAAATCTCTAGACATGTCCAGTCATTCTTTGCAGTGCCAGTTGGTGATTTGAAAATAGACAGGGTAAAAAACCTCTGTTTAAACTGATTTTGCTCTCAACCTGTTTTTATCAATTTTGATTAATATGTGTGCCAACGATCTGAATAATTCATTAGCAGGTAAAAACAAAGCTTTTGTCTTCACATAATGTTAGGGAGATTAAACAAAAAATTCAATTTAAACAAAACAATTTTATTCACTAAGTAGGCTACACTAAACAAAAAAAGATACACCAGTGTTAACTACATTAGCTTTCAGCACAACCTGCAATAAAGGCTTGGCCTGTCAAACAAAGCATGTGCTTCAAGATCATTTAAATGACAAAATCTGCATATTGCAGATCTTTCCACAAATATTGTGAAAACAATGAGTGTGTGGAGAACAAAGAGTACAAGCGTCCACAATTTGAAATAATGTTGATAAAATGTGCGCAATATTGTGATGCAAATAAATATTATTTTATTACTCACCTAATAGCAATGGAGAAGAATTGGTTATAGTCCATGATATTGAGTATTTTGTGAATTAATAACTGTATTGCTAATCAAAGAAATTGATTGAAAACTGACGAATAATCATTTTAAGGGGATGTTTTCCACCCTGGCAATTTTCAGTTCAGCAGCTGCCCTTGTGCCATCAGCTTAATTGTCTGCAAGATTAAAATAAATGATACCTGGTAGCTCATGTTTCATCCACATCAACACCCAAAGCCTGTGCCCTTCCAAATTCAAGGAAATATTGCATTGATGGGATAGGCCTACAATTATGATTGATGAACTTGGGAATACAAATGTTGTTACAAAAGTGAATAAATTGTACATACTTCAGCAATAATAATAATTTCACAGCTTTATTTCAACCTTGGAGAAGCATTGAGGGAGAGCCCCTCATTTACAATACTGCCAAATTACAACAAAAAGAACAAGGAGAAAAAAATCTAAGAACAAATAGTTAAAACATTAATTTTAAATGAATTTACAACATTTGTTAAAAATACTATGGAAAATAAATAAATAATACATTAATTAAAACAAAAATTTAAACATAAATTAAAACAATTACAATCAAAATCAATAAGATTCAGTATTATGTTATTAAAGTACAACCCCAATTCCAAAAAAGTTGGCACGTTATGGAAAATGGTAATAAAAAAAAAGGAGTGATAATGTAAATTCTATTCACCTTGTACTATATAGAGAACACTACAACACAACATTATTTTATGTTTCACCTAGTGAATTTAATTATTTTTTGAAAATATACACTCATTTCAAATCTGATGCCTGCAATGCGCTCCAAAAAAGTTGGGACAGTCGAGTGTTTACCACTGTGTAACATCACCATTTCTTTTAATAACACTTATTAAGCATTTGTGGTTACTGTAGACACCAGTTGGTTAAGATTAGCAAGTGGAATTTTCCCCCATTCTCCATTATGCAGGTCTTCAGCTGCGCAGTTGTACGGGGCCTTCATTGCCGTATTTTGCGCTTCATAATGCCCCACACATTCTCAATCGGAGAGAGGTCAGGACTGCAGGCAGGCCGATCTAGCAGCCGCACTCTCTGCTTATGCAGCCATGCACTTCCGGGCAGAATGTGATTTGGTGTTGTCCTGCTCGAAAATGCACGGATGTCCCGGGAGACGACAGCATCTGGATGACAGCACATGTTGCTCCAAAATTTGTACATATCTTTCTGCATTAATGGTGCCCTCACAGATGTGCAAGGTACCCATGCCATGGCTGACACACCCCCATACCACGATCAACGCTGGCTTTTGGACCTGACGCTGATAACAGCTTGGATGGTCCTTTTCCTCTTTGGCCTGGCGGACACAACGGCTGTTTTGTCTAAAAACTATTTGAAATGTTGACTCACTTGTCGGAACACAAAACACGCTGCCACTGTGCTACTGTCCATCTCAGATGAGACCAAGCCCAGAGAAGTCAGCGGCGCTATTGGACAGTGTTGATGTATGGCTTCTGCATTGCATAATAAAGCCTTAACTTGCATCTGTAGATGTAGCGGCGAACGGTGTTGACTGACAAAGGTTTACTGAGTATTCCCGAGCCCATGTCATGATATCCATTACAAACGCATGACGACTTTTAAGACAGTGACGTCTGAGGGATCAGAGATCACGCGTATTCAGAAGTGGTTTTCGGCCTTGCCCTTTACACACTGAGATTTGACTGGATTCCTTGAATCTTTTAATTATATTGTGCACTGTAGAGGCTGAAATGCTCAAAATTCTACCGATTTGTCTTTGGGGAACGTTGTTCTCAAAGTGCTGGATTATTCGCTGACACATCTGTTGGCAAATTGGCGAGTCTTGACCCATTCTTGCTCATGAAGGACTAGGCCTTTCTTGGAGACTCCTTATATACTATAACACGATTGCCTCACCTGTTTAACATCACTTGTATCACATCGCCGTGATATTTTAACTTGTCACATCGTTGTTAGTCCTAAATGGCCCCCGTCCAAACTTTTTTGGAATGTGTTGCAGGCATAAATTTCATAATAAACGTATATCTTCAAACAAGACCAGGTCAAAACCAATGGTGTAACTTCATAACTCGGCCAACCAATGGTGTAACTTAACCACAGACATTTGCATTCGTAGGGCTTTGCAAATACTTTTCCAATATAATAAATAGTATACATAAAGAAATAGATCAGCCGTCCAGTCTACACACTCAAGTAAAGCAGATCGCGGAATTCTTGCCTACTTAATTCGTAAACTTATCTATTGTAGACTAACTTTGGGTTAAAGTGCACAATCATGACTAATACAAAGCAAACAGCGATGCTTGTAACTATTAGGTTAACGTCTGCTAAATTAAACTGGGCTAATCTCAACAGTAAATTAGACTTCTTGCCCTCTTAACGATAGCGTCAGACAACTAACTACACCACCTAGCCAACTAGTTAGACTAACACTTTAGAAAACACAAATTTGAGTTTGAAATATTTAGTAATAATTAAATGTTACTTTGGGACCTATAGACTAACGTGAACTTTATGTAACCCTGGCTTTACACCCATCACTGATCAGCAGCAGTCGGAGCAGAGTTTGCTAGCAAGCCACAAAAATGTATCAGTCACAATGGGAAAACCGATAAATAAACGTCAGCGGAACAAAAAGTCTGTAAACTACCCACTCTACTTTTACCTGAAATCTAACGATGTGTGATCTCCATAAAGGCTAACATTAGAGATAACATGTTTGTCGTTAAATGCGGTTAGCTAGCTAACTTGCCATTTATTTCTCACAAAAGAAAAGAAAAGCTGTTTATGGGGGTAGTACCAAACGACTTACATTGAGCTTCTTTCATGCATTTCTCGTGCGGTGTAACTCTATCACTCAGTCAGTCAGTCAGTCAGTCACAGACATTCGCGTTTGTAGGTCTGGCCCCGCTGTTGCGGTCCAGCCAAAAACAATGAAGTTAATTAGGTAAAACATGAATATAAGTAAATTTCCAAATTACTGCTTTCTGTTTTTATTTGCATTTCATTTACCGTCACAACTTTTTTGCAATTGGGGTTTTATGTAAAGTTAGGAATGAGTCCAATTTTAAAGTTTTTTGCAAATCATTCCAAATATGAGAGGCATAAAAGCAAAAAGCAGTCTGTCCTAGGACAGACTTTGTCTTGGGGACCTGGAGTATAAGCCCGGCTTGTAGCCTGTGTGATAATTAACAATGTTCCAATTCAAAAGTGAAGATAGAAAAGATGGTAGCCTACTAATGAATATTATAGCAGAGTGGCAAATGGCATCTAGAGGTTTAAGAGTGGTAATGCTTGCATGCCTGTAAATAATGTGTCCATAGTCTAAAACAGAGAGAAAAACTGCCTCAATTACTCTCTTTCTGAAGAAACCTGAAAAGGATATTTTATTTATATATAGAAAGCACAAATGTTTGGGCTACATGAACTCTGAAGTTAAGTTTGTCATCTATCCAAATTCCTAGATATTTATAATGGGGAACTCTCTCGATTATTGTTCCATCTATTGAGTAAATTTGGAAACTGCTACAATCATTTTTTCACTCTGAAGAACAACCTACATTTTGTTTTCTCTGTGTTCTGAACAAGTTTCAGATTAACATACTCTTGAAGAGGAATGGAAGGTACGTTGTCACTTGCTGGCAGCAGACTGTATGGATTCAGCATAATATAGAACAGGATTATCTATACAGTAAATGAGAGTGCTGACACAATATCATTAATAACAGTGAACAATACAGGCCCCAAGACCAATCCCTGAGGTATTGCTTTAGTGATATGTAAAAATTGTGATTGATCATCGCCAGCTTTTACACACTGAAACTTTCAGAGAGGTATAGTTTCGGAACTAGGGACATGCATGACACACATTTCAACTAGTTGCTGTCTGAAACAAACTAATCATTGTATTACCGTTTGATGTAGGACACTGCTAATAAAAACAGACACTACTTGAATCAATGCGGATCACAAGATTAACATGTTTAAAAAGTAGAAAATAAGCATTGCTATATTTTTTCCAGAGAGCTTCACTCACTCCACAGGTTAACACATGACCCAATCTCCAATGAAGTGGCAAGTTATAGTCACATAAGACTAAGCATAGTTATGTGCTGTCCACACATAGATGGTTTAGAACATAGATTACAACATTGTCAGACTTGGAATGGTATGGAGAGAGGCATCTGTTTCTCTATGTTAAAGTCCAACTGTGATGGTTTTTCATGCAAAAGTACATCACACAGGAGTATATCCAGGCCCAGAAAATGCCAGTAGGTCTTGAAACCCTTTGCCCTTACAGAGAGCATGTGTTTTGTTAATATTTTAGCAATTAAAACTATTGTGGTTT
Organism: Anguilla anguilla; assembly: GCF_013347855.1. Lineage (NCBI taxonomy): Eukaryota > Metazoa > Chordata > Actinopteri > Anguilliformes > Anguillidae > Anguilla > Anguilla anguilla. The sequence goes on from NC_049207.1 coordinate 35,449,490, forward strand.
CAGCTGGGCAGCTGTCACACCGATGAGTGTATTTGGTTCTTAGGTGGGTTAATATCATAGATGACAATGTGTGGTATGTGAATTTGCAGAACATATTTGCAAAGAATGGTGTTTGCATTGAGCTCTTCAAAATCATTAGCCATCTTTTCAACTGACATGTTACTGTAAGTAACATTATAGTGAATGAAAAGAAGCCCTGCCCCACCCATTGCTACATTGGTGATCTTTTATTCTGAACAGTTGGAGAACTGAAAAAAGAAACAAAACTATTTTTTATTATTTAATTTAACATTCAAAATACATGCTTGTGACTGACAATCGATGATTCTGTTCACATCCCAATTTGGAACCATAAACAAGCCTCAATTTGGAACCATATAAGCCAATGCAACATAATTTATTTAGCAGCAAAGAATGATCCACTGTTTCAAAGGCTTTGGAGAGATCAATAAAAAGTACAGTTTTCTGTTATCCAATGTGTGACAGAGCGGGTGCTGGGACCCAGGCGCAGAGTGGGGGAAGGAAAACACGAAACTCAAAAAGGGAAAATTAACAAAGATTTTACTAACACAAAAAGGCAAACACAAACGGGGAACAGGCAAGGCCACAAAGGGCAAAACAACAAACTCAAAATATTCTTAGGAACAAAAAAATAAACAACAGAACTACACTAGTACAGAAAACAAACGGCAGAAACGCACAGAAACACACAAGCGGGTAAAAAACGCAGGCAGGTACAAAGGGTCTGAAACATACGCAAGTAGGGAACAAACACAAGGAAACCAGAACATAGACAGGAACGCATGGAGCAGATTTGAGGAGGGGAGCACAGAACAAGCAGACATACCGCAAGAATCCAGCACCTGAGTCAAGGAAGAGGGCAACTTAAATAGACCACACTGACGAGACACAGGAGGGCACCATGAACAATCAGGCCACGGAAGGGGAAGGGAAAACGAGACAGCCAGAAAACAATGATTAGACAATTGGAAACAATCATACAATTAACACAGGGGGAGCAGGACACAGAACAGGAGTGCCGCCATCTGGCGGCCCAACAGGGAAAACGCAGACAGGAACGCAGGACCATGACAGTACCCCCCCCCCCAAGGGACGGCTCCTGACGTCCCAGGAGGCCGACCCGGGGAGGGAGTGAACAGAGGGTGGGGGCTGGAGACAGGACTCAGGACTGGACTTGACAAGAACAGAGACAGAACTGGACTCAGGACTGGACAGGACAAGACTCAGGGCTGGACAGGAACAAGACAAGAACAAGATTCAGGGCTGGACTGGGCAGGACAGGAACAAGACAAGAACAAGACTCAGGGCTGGACTAGACAGGGCTGGACAGGACAAGAACTCGGGGCTGGACTAGACAGGGCTGGCCAGGAACGGACAGGAACTCGGGGCTGGCCAGGAACGGACAGGAACTCGGGGCTGGCCAGGAACGGACAGGAACTCGGGGCTGGCCAGGAACGGACAGGAACTCGGGGAAACTCAGGGCCCGCACATCGGGCGACACGGGGAAATTCAGGGCCCGCACATCGGGCGACACGGGGGAAACTCAGGGCCCGCACATCGGGCGACACGGGGGAAACTCAGGGCCCGCACATCGGGCGACACGGGGGAAACTCAGGGCCCGCACTCCGGGCGACACGGGGGAAACTCAGGGCCCGCACTCCGGGCGACACGGGGAAATTCAGGGCCCGCACTCCGGGCGACACGGGGAAATTCAGGGCCCGCACTCCGGGCGACACGGGGAAATTCAGGGCCCGCACTCCGGGCGACACGGGGAAATTCAGGGCCCGCACTCGGGCGACACGGGGACTCAGGAAACCAGGGGGGACTTGGACAGGGGCAAGGCAGACATACAGGACAGGACTGAGACGGGGCACGACAACACTGGACTGGGTTGGACAAGACTGAGGGGGAAACAGACTGCCAGATACTGGCACAATCGGGAGACCTACAAGGACAGACACAGGGACAAGCAGGCGGGGAGGCACACGGCGACACCGACGGACACACAAAGGGACAGGCAGACAGGGAAGGCGAGGGGGGAGCCCAACAACTGACATAGGGACTGACACACAGGCAAACAAGACAAAACACACGCGGACTGGCACACTGACAGACAGGCAGACAGGCGGGCAAACACGTTGGCCGATGGGCTGACGGCTTGGGGGGCAGACAAACAGGCCAACAAACTGGCTGACACACATACGGGTAGACCAACAGACAAACAGGCGGGCAGACAATTAGACAGGGGGGCCGGGGAACACACGGACACACGGTTGGGAGGACGAACACCAAAGGGAGAATGGACACCAGGGGGAGCGACGAGACCGGGGGAGGGACGACCACTGGGGGGAGGACGGACTCCGGGGAAGAGACGATCACTGGGGGAAGGACCGACACCGGGGGAGAGACGACCACTGGGGGGAGCGACGAGACCGGGGGAGGGACGACCACTGGGGGGAGCGACGAGACCGGGGGAGGGACGACCACTGGGGGGAGGACAGACTCCGGGGAAGAGGCGACCACTGGGGGAAGCGACGACACCGGGGGAGGGGCGACCACTGGGGGAAGCGACGACACCGGGGGAGAGACGATCACTGGGGGAAGGGCGAACACTAGGGGGAGCGAGAACACTAGGGGAAGCACGAACGCCAGGGGGCAAGGTGTGGACACTAGGGGGAGCGAGAACACTAGGGAAAGAACGGACACTGGGGGGCGTGAGAACACTAGGGGAAGTACAAACGCCAGGGGGAGCACGAACGCCAGGGGAAGCACGAACGCCAGGGGAAGCACGAACGCCAGGGGAAGCACGAACGCCAGGGGGCAAGGTGTGGACACTAGGGGGAGCGAGAACACTAGGGGAAGAACGGACACTGGGGGGCGCGAGAACACTAGGGGGAGCACGAACGCTAGGGGGAGAACGAACGCCAGGGGGAGCACGAACGCCAGGGGGAGCACGAACGCCAGGGGGAGCACGAACGCCAGGGGGAGCACGAACGCCAGGGGGAGCACGAACGCCAGGGGGAGCACGAATGCTAGGGGGCAAGGCAGGCGGCTTAGCCTGCGGGGCGGCCAGAGCAGTCTGCGGCGGCCCCTGCGGGACAACAGATGGGACCGTTGTCCTCTCCGGGGCTCTGGACGGCTCTGGAGGCCTCTCCGGAGCTCTGGACGGCTCCGGAGGCCCCCCCGGGACTCGAGGCGGCTGCGGAGGCTCCCCTGGGGCTTGAGGCGGCTCCGGAGGCCTCTCCGGGGCTCGAGGCGGCTCTGGGGGCCTCTCCGGGGCTCGAGGCGGCTCTGGGGGCCTCTCCGGGGCTCGAGGCGGATCTGGGAGCCTCTCCGGGGCTCGAGGCGGATCTGGGAGCCTCTCCGAGGCTCGAGGCGGATCTGGGAGCCTCTCCGGGGCTCGAGGCGGATCTGGGAGCCTCTCCGGGGCTCGAGGCGGATCTGGGAGCCTCTCCGGGGCTCGAGGCGGCTCTGGGGGCCTCTCCAGGGCTCCAGGTGGCTCTGGGGGCCCCTCTGGGACTTGAGGCAGAGCAGGCCGTGAAGGCCGCTCCGGGACTTGAGGCAGAGCAGGCCGTGAAGGCCGCTCCGGGACTTGAGGCAGAGCAGGCCGTGAAGGCCGCTCCGGGACTTGAGGCAGAGCAGGCCGTGAAGGCCGCTCCGGGACTTGAGGCAGAGCAGGCCGTGAAGGCCGCTCCGGGACTTGAGGCAGAGCAGGCCGTGAAGGCCCCTCCGGCACTCGGGGCAGAGCAGGCCGTGAAGGTCCCTCCGGCACTCGGGGCAGAGCAGGCTGTGAAGGTCCCTCCGGCACTCGGGGCAGAGCAGGCCGTGAAGGTCCCTCCGGCACTCGGGGCAGAGCAGGCCGTGAAGGTCCCTCTGGGACTTGGGGTGGAGCAGACCGAGGGCCCTGCCATCTGGGCTGGGCAGGGGACAGGAACAGACCACAGCTGTAGGGAACCCGGCTGGGCAGCCGGACGGGACCGGCGGGACCCCCGCGGGCCGGACCCTGGGAAGATCGCAAGCCGAGACCCCTCAAAAGGGTCAGGATCCGCCGGCTGGGCAGCTGGAGGTCTGGCCGACCGGGAGGCAGCCCGACCACGGCGCCTCCGTGACCGCCCGCCCCGGGCGCTGGGAAGCTCAAGGGCGAGGGACTCCCAGTCGCTGGGTGGCGAGTCCTCCGGGTCACTCCACCACCCCGGTGGCATGATAAACAAAAAAAAAAAAAAAAAAAAAACTGCTGGGTCCCAAACTGGCTGGATTCTTCTGTGACAGAGCGGGTGCTGGGACCCAGGCGCAGAGTGGGGGAAGGAAAACACGAAACTCAAAAAGGGAAAATTAACAAAGATTTTACTAACACAAAAAGGCAAACACAAACAGGGAACAGGCAAGGCCACAAAGGGCAAAACAACAAACTCAAAATATTCTTAGGAACAAAAAAATAAACAACAGAACTACACTAGTACAGAAAACAAACGGCAGAAACGCACAGAAACACACAAGCGGGTAAAAAACGCAGGCAGGTACAAAGGGTCTGAAACATACGCAAGTAGGGAACAAACACAAGGAAACCAGAACATAGACAGGAACGCATGGAGCAGATTTGAGGAGGGGAGCACAGAACAAGCAGACATACCGCAAGAATCCAGCACCTGAGTCAAGGAAGAGGGCAACTTAAATAGACCACACTGACGAGACACAGGAGGGCACCATGAACAATCAGGCCACGGAAGGGGAAGGGAAAACGAGACAGCCAGAAAACAATGATTAGACAATTGGAAACAATCATACAATTAACACAGGGGGAGCAGGACACAGAACAGGAGTGCCGCCATCTGGCGGCCCAACAGGGAAAACGCAGACAGGAACGCAGGACCATGACACAATGTAGACACAATAACATTTAAAATCTGTGAGGTAGCAGTAATAGTGCTATATGCCTGGCCCTTAAGTCAGATTTAAAAGAGCTCAGCATTGAGAAGCTAGACAAGAAAGCTTAAAGGTGACCATATACTAGTGATTCCAGTGTCTTTGCTTGACAGGAAAATTCAGAAATGGGTTGATACTTATTTAAGTTAATTTTGTCACAACCCTTATGCAGAGAAGGACATTATCTATTTTCTATAATTTCATAGGACAAGAGGTTTAGGTTAAAAATATGAGCTATATAACCTTAAATTAGTATGGCTGAGAGCTTAAGGAAATATGGATCCAAATAATCTTCACTGGTTGATTTTTTCTAATAAATAGAAAGAAGTGCATCAAACATCGCACAGTAACAAAAAAAAAGTTGCCCAATTGGGCGGGAATCCACCCCATCAATCCTGGGCAGTGATCACTAAAACCAAGGTCAAACACAACTCTGATTACATATCTCTCAGGTCTGTTACAAAGGATGAGGTCAAGTAAGGTGGATTTATTCATATCTTTAAGATTGGGACATGTGGGTTCAGTTATTAATTGTATTAATTAAAATTAAAACACAGTTCTTTGAGGTTACTAGATACATCACTCAGCCAGTCTAAGATCAGGTCACCCATTATCACCACCCCTTAATCAGCAAAAAGAGAAGTAGCTCTGATAACTTTTCAGTTTAATCATCAGGAGCTGAGGGAGGCTTATAGACCCCTATCCCAATAATATAGTGATTTTGACATATATCAAGTTTCAATGAAATAAATTGAATGTAATGTTAAACTTTATGTCAGAACAAATCAGCACCACACCAAATACAAAGTAGCCAACAAATTTCAAACTGGTTGCAAACCGTAGCCCTATAGTCAGCAAAACAAGGAATATGATTCGCTAAACAAATTCTGAACTAAATGAATGGAAGACGTGCGCGATGCATTGTAGGTTCACTACAGCAAGAGGGAAGTTCACAGCTAGCAACAAATAAGTCGTTTGTGTGTCACTGGCATATGCACCTAGTTAGCACGTTAATGTACAGTTAATGTGTAGCTCTGATGCTACATCAGAGCTGCTGTTGCCAGCTAAGCAAATGTATTTGCTCCGAATTACTACCTGTCCTAACTACTCTACCGGGATACTCTTCCAGAGTCAGCAGCCTATGTGATATAACATCACTCGCCTCCTTCTGGCTATCAAGACAGCAGCATGTCTACGTAGATTCCCAAGTACATGCTCCACGTTTTAACCCCGTAAATCTCCCTTGTTGTCTAATTTTCCGCGATCTACTACTAATCAAATCTCTCAAAATATCGTAGTAAATAATGTAATGTAAAGCAACTAGCTTCATTGATTCCTTTAAAAGGGTAACCTGGCGTAGGTGTAGAATTCCTCAGCAATGCGCGGTAAGCTATTTTGATTTTAAAATTTTCAATTGTAATTAGAAATTGCATTTTTATTGAAAAGGTCAAATTAAAAGGAGATAGGCAAGGACAACATGCAACTGGCAAATTCCTCGGTGCAGAACCCTAGCGATTCGTAACAGAGCGTGTTTGTGAGGCGCTGCGGAGCTAAATGACTGAGGCAGTCTCTCAGGCTACGGGCGGCGTATTGACTGATCCCACCAACAGGGGCTTCTATGTAAACTGAGGCTAAACAAATACAGATGAGTGAGTCTCCGAGCACATTCACAAAAATGTTGCCAGTGCTGCAAAGACCACGGATGACAGCACGAATCACCGGGAGCAGCACGCACGGACACACGCGACAGACAATGTGTATTTTCTAACAGATTCGTTTGTAATTTTAGTGGGCGATACATAGCAAAACAGTTCAATGAACTAATCGCTTGTAAACTGATACGTTTTACTTTATGTTTACAGTGATTATAGGATATAGGCTAATCGCCAGAAGCATATCGTTTTTAAATAACCCGTCATCATTTATATAATTTTCTACAGGGTTAAAATGAAGAACACTCAACTTGTTAGTGGGGGGAACTGGAAAACGATTTATGGGAAGGAGATGACAGGGATCAAAAAGTTTAAACGAAAAAGTAGAGATCCCGTTAAACATGTTAACTCACTTGAAAGCTTAATACGTGAGCCTGACATTAATGAGGATTCGACCAGGAATCTCTTGGAAGAGACGAGCAGAAGCAAGAGTTTAGAGAGACTTAATGACCGGGAGTCTGATGTGGACCGCAAAGCGAACCCCAGAAGAAACTCTAACACGGCTATCGACATGAGAGTTAGTTCTTTATCTTCCGTGACCGGGAACCTAGCTTCTTCTCAGTCGCAGCCGTCGTCTCCTGCTCCTGCACAAGACACATCCAGAAACGCATCGCCGCTGGTCACCAGCTTTGACCATCAGCAGCCGTTTGCGCCAGATCGTCCTTACCAGTCGCGGATTGTACTGTGCCAGCGTTTATCAGAGAGATCTTTCTCGTCAGTCCCGCAGGCATCTTACATCAATAATAACGACGAGGCATCGCCTAGGAAACGGCTGGGAGAAACGTCTGGCGTCGTCACTGAGATCAAAGCCATTCAGCAGACACGGAGGCTGCTGGCAAACGCCCGAGAGAGGACCCGCGTGCATACCATCAGTGCCGCCTTTGAGGCGCTAAGAAAGCAGGTATTTCCACTGATCAGAGGCCCTGTAACCCTATAACTGAGCGAGCATACTGTACCATATCTCGAAATTTTTCTAGTTTCATGTTAAGTGTAAAGAATGTAGGCGTACATCGATCCTTTTGCAAAGTGCTTTGCTGTAGAAATGCAAATGAACATCATGGAATTGCTTTTGAAAATACATTTATCCAAAGGTTTATTATTGTTATTATTTCTTTTTACATCATTTTCATTATTTTTTTCTTTAAATAAATATTGCAGTCTGACAATGTGCATGTAACATGAAATAGACAAACGTGCACAAAAAATGTTGGCTTGGTACTTAGTAACAGTAGATCAGGTAAAGTAAATTCAAATCTGTCATAAATTTGAGCGATGGTGCCTGCATTCCTAAATGTTTCAGAAAATCTGGAAAATTGCTCAAAACACATTTTAAAAAGCTCTCGTACGATATATTTCCTAACGGACCTCTCAGAGGACCCCTAAAATAGTTTTATTCCCAATTCTGGCATAAAGTCAACAAATTACAGCATGAAGAATTTGAGGAAAAAAAGGTTTTAGGATATGCATTTGTCCCAGCAGCTGCATACCCCTTACAACACACAATTGCCATCTGATATTAACTCACACAGTAAACATAAATATGGAGGGACAGTCTCAGTGCAAATTGTAGCATTTACTAAAAAAACTCTGCTTCTGTGCTTGCAATCATAATCTAAATATAGTTAGGCCTTGTTATAACTCATGATATTTGATGATAATGATAAACAGTGCTTATTCAAGCATCTACCAAATATAAACTAACAATATTCTGTCAGGCTTCTTTGATTTTTCTTCATTAAATTGTCAGGAAGGTAGCCTATAAGTGAAGGTGTTTGCTGCTTTAGTGTCATCTGCATGCCATGCTTATAGCAACGTTTAAAAAACATCAAGTTTCTTTATTATAACCCCCCTGCTCCACCTTCAAGACCTCACCCTACCCCAAACCTCATTCATCCCCACCCATTTAGTGCACTAGGAGACAAATATAAACATGAATGCAGATATTTATTTTCAAATGTTAATTCTTAACAGTTCAAAATGAGCAAACTAGTAAGATGCATTTTTGGATAGCATGTGTGGTCATGCAAGTAATTGTAGTGAGAATGAGCACATTTTAAATGCTCAAATGCCCAAGCCAATGCTTTCTACAGCAAACATTGCAAACTGATTTTTTCCCCATTATTATTTGTTCAGCTTGATTGAGCTGGTATTAACTATTACTCGTGATTTGATTAGCAGGTATTTACTGTTAGGCCCTTTAAAAATAAATTTGTGGTCAGTTTGCCCCATAAAAATATTATTTAAGCTATGTAGCTTCATTGTTAAACATAATAGTAGTGCTAATCAATCTATAAATCTGCCTACACTTAGCATTGGTACTCAGTAACTTGTAACATGCATTTGAACTTTTTAAAAGGAGACTTCTCATCACTCATAGCACATTGCAGACTGAAACAACTGTCCAGTTTCATATTCTAAGTCATCTTGGCACATTTATTGTTACATTTTTTTCTTCAATCTTTTCATATTTTTGAGATACTTCACCACAGATATTCTGGTTGCAAGTAGCTATGCCGGCAGTTCTGAAATATAATCTCCTAATATATTTCCTGTGCAGCTGCAGTAGCGTCTTCCTGGGTTTGTTGTTCAGTGTGTTCATAGTTAGCTATGTCACATAGCCCTCAGATGGTGATTTTTCAGCCCTTTCTTTGTTTTTCTCCCTAGTTTTACCTTGCCAATACATTTATTCTATTATGCTATATATTTACTTGTATTAAAGTGTTTTATCCTTATCCGTGTAATGCTCATAATTTTGCCCAGTAGTTGGGTATTATTTTTCGTGTGTTAGATGAATAGGTGCACACAGCAGCCTGCCTCAGTGCTGTTTGCACTGGGGATCACTGTAATACAGATACTGGTCTATTTCTACTGCTCTACATTTATGCTAATGGGTTTTCCCACTTGTAAGCAGATAAAATCTGGCCGTGATGCAAAATCAACAGGTCAACAAGGAGTCTTTAGAAACATACCTTCATCTGACTAATACACATATATAGACACACCACTGGTGTCTTTTTATTCACTGTGGAAAAAACTCTGCTGCTTCTGTTTTACTGAAGGGGAGGGGGAGAGGCGTTAGACTACCCTTGATTTACTGCCCTCAAACTGAGAGGTGCAGTCTTAATCAGCTTGGACAATCCTGATGAGCTGTGTCCTCTCTAGGTGCCATGCTACTCCTATGGTCAGAAACTCTCCAAGCTGGCCATCCTGAGAATTGCCTGCAATTACATCCTGTCGCTGGCCCAGCTGGCAGAGCTTGACTACACCCCTGACCATAGCAACATGAGTTTTGCAGAGTGTGTGGAGCAGTGCACGCGAACACTGCAGGCTGAGGGTCGGTCCAAGAAGAGGAAGGTAAGGGTGTACCTTACCTGGGTAGGGTTTCTATCTGTATATTATATCAAGCCTGAGGGTGCCTGGGTGTAGGTTATATCCAATCCAAAATGTGGCTATCTGTGTGTAGGTTAAATCCAGTCTGTGGGTAGCTATGTGTAGTGTGTGAGCAGCAGTGCAATATATATTTTAGATGGAAGCTCCATATGGATCCTGTGACCTCACTCTGGCTAAGTTGAACCTTACGAACAGAACACAGTACATACCTCTGAGGGAAACCATGTCCAAGCCCAGTGTTGTGGCCTGTGTATACCTACTCACACGAAGATGTTCAGTCTGATGTTGGACTAAATATTAATTGTTATTGTACATTTTCATCATTAGACTGAAGCAAAAGCTCTTATGTATGGCAACTGACTGCATACTCTGTGCATATATGTATACAAATATTAACAGGTACATAGTAAACATGATCAGAACAGTAAGTAATACCAAACACAATGTGATTTGCGGCTAGCCCTGTAAGGTTTGCAGGTATGAATCCCAGGTGGGGCACCGCTTTTGAATTGGCCTGTGTGTGTGTATATGTGTGTGTGTGTATGTGAACCGCCGTGCTGTGTGAACAGTAGGAAAGGGTTGGACAGTCATGGTCAGCCACAGTTCAATCTGACAGGAGGCGGCAGCCTTCCTCTGTGAAAGGCCATCATGGGGTGAGGAACTTGCTCGCTCCAATTAGTCACAGCATTCTTTTACGTCGCTAATAAGCAGCCCATTAAGAGGAATCAACATCAAGAGGCATCTGAGAGGAAATGGGATGTTCAGCCAGCTTTCCTCCAGAAAGGAGAAACAGTGGCTGGGGTGAATAAAGGACTGATTGATGCCTTCTTGTGCACTTTTATGACAATGGGAGTCATGTAAACTGGAGCTGAACTTCCCCCAGTGCTCTCCTGGACCCAGATGTCAGGGCTTGCCATAAATCAGCTGGAATTTTAATGCATGAATAAGACCCAGGCAATGAGGTATTTCATTTCCACATTAACACTTTAACTAGCATCCACCAGCACACTCTCCGCATTCTGTTTTCTCTCATGCGTCTGGTCAAAAGGCTGAGGAGCGTGGGGACATTGGGAGGATGAGTGTTGAACTTTCTGCAAGCTGACCCTTCCAGTAAAAAGATGGCAAAATCACATTATGACAAAGGTCACAGTGTTAAATGTGGAGGCTGATAAAAAGGCATTGCAAATGGGATATTCCAGTATTCACAATACCTGTAAAATCACAGAATTTCAGTCAGTAGTGTAAATGGCACTCCCATGATATAAATCAAAATATTTCCATTAAGGTACTAATGGAAGACTAAGACTAATTCTGATTAGGGAATTTAAAAATTGCATAATGAATTCTGTCAGTTTATAATTATTTCATCAGAATTTTACCTTAATGCAGATATTTTTATTACAAATATTTATGGGGCGGGGTATACAAATATTCAACACAAAGTGTATCACTGTTTGTACAAACGATTATGTGGCAAAACATAACTGCACTCAGGATATGAATGAATTTAAACAGTTTTCTGTAGTTGGTTGATTTTAATATTTTAGCCTGTGTAAATGGGCTATACTGAATGCTAAATCAGTTGTAGACTCAGACTTAATGAATAAATCTTAAATGACGAACACCTGCTCTGAATCACAACTGTTCATGCCCCTGAAATGTCATGTCGTGTAATCCTGATTGAACCATATATATATATATATATATGATACAATTTGGAAGACACATGCTTTGCAGTGTAATTCCTGTGACCTTCTTTGTCCAACAAAATGTCTTTGAGCTTAATTTTTTCCCAATGAAATGTTTCCTGAGCTTATCAGCCAGTGAGAGTCAATGTTTGCATTCATCAAACAACTTCCCAGCAGATATTTTCCTGTTTGTGATACACTGTACTTGGACAAATGGTTTATATTTTTAAAAAGAAAAATAGAAAATAAAAACACTTTTCTTCAGTAATTTACCAGTTTCTGCACCAATGAATCGGATACATTCAGGACTAAAATGTGCCACTTTGTTTTATTAAATAGAATCTAGAAATAGAAATAGAACATAACTAAGTACAGTCATACAGTTTGTCTTTAAAGGTTTCACCTTAGTATTGAGCTCAACTGCATGTGTACACATTTTTCTAGCCCCTCACAGTGTGGTTGCCTTCCATGAGCTAATGTGTTTCCCTAGCACAGGCTCATTCAGTAGGAAACTAGCTGAGGCTTTTTTTTCCTGGCAGTCCCAGACACCAGATGTTCTTAGCGCTAGTTGGGAAGTCCTGCTGGCGCCACTGAGGGCAGAGGGCAGGGGGAAGGCACGCGAGCGAAGCCCACAGCTTTCTGTCTCCACAGGAATTGGCACATCCCCCCAGGCCTGTGCTGGCACATTCCCCTGCTCTCCCTTGGCCATCTGTTCCAAAAAAACACTTTGAAATAAAAAACACTCGTAGTCAGTAGGGCCATGACACTGAGAGCAGCTGTTCCATAGCTGTGTAGGGGGGGCTGCATAGGGGGGGGGGCGGGGGGGGGGGGGGGGGGGGATTCTGGGGGGAGCAGCCGAACAGGGCGGGGGCACTGGGGGGAGCTGGGGGGGGGGGGGGGTGGAATGAAGAAATGCCTTTGTTAGAAAGAGTCTGCAAGTCTGAGGGAAAGCTTTCTGGGGGAAAAATGCAGTATCCAGGCAGACTAAAAGCATTAAAAATAAGCTTCACAGTGTTAGTAATCATTAAAAATCAAGTCAGTCTATGGCTATGGGTCAGTCAGTCATTTAATCCCAGTCATGAAGTCCATCGGTGTAGGATCTATGGTGATATGCCTGTTTTTTAAATTATTATTATTTTATTTTTTTTACTATAAACTGTTCTGTATTTGGCTGTTTTCTTTGGGGCATATGGCTGTGAAGATTAAACGACAAAATAATTCACCCATTATGATCACTGGCTGCAAGGAACATTGCTTTCTAGAGCAGTTGCAAACATGTCCAGGTGTCCACAAAAATATTATAAAACATTACAAATATTATTGTCACTTTAATTAAAGATACTTTTATGCACATATTTTTGAACATACAAGTTACAAAGTATTTTATTTACTGTCACTTTTATTTGTACTTTCATGCATATGTTGTGAACACATTTAATAATACATACTGTTATATTATCATTTAATCTATGCAGTTGGAGTTTATTAATGTTTTTCTAATATAGCCTGTGTATTTTCAGTATATTTCTTGAGATTTGGATAATACACTATAAGATGTATTGAGGGCTTTTTGTAAATGTCAGCCTATATATTATTGGTGGGAGATTGATGTTTCATTAACCCACCAGTCTTTTGATTGGTTTTGTAGTCAGTTACTGGCACAGTCTCGTTCCAAAGAGTTCAATGTTTTATTAGCAAACAACTATAGTTGCATGTCCCTTCTCCCTGGATAAGCCTAGCAAATCTCACTGCAGCCTGATCAGAGCCCTCGGACTGTTCCAGAGTCAGTAGGGGCTTCACTTTAACTTACTCAGGAAAGTGCGCAGTGAAAAGCTGGTGACAGGTGTGACAGCAGGGACTGGCCCAACCTGGACACCCTCCCAAACACCACACTAACTGGGTACATGGAGGGGTTCTTCTAAATATATCCAGGTGAAGCCTCCTCTCTGCTTTGACTCATGTGGTTTAGTGTCTTATTTCTGAGGCACAGTCTTGGTAGTCCAAAAGTCCCATTGACCAAGGCAAATATCCTCACTGGTGTTTGCAAGGCTGTCAACTGTTTTACACTGCTGGACTACACTGGCTTTTTATTATTTATTATTTCTTGATGGGCATGCAGTTTTCTAGCATGAGTATTTTAAGTAATTATCCCTTTCCCATACAGGAACCCTTTACCTGTGAGCAATGGTAGTCCAGATGTAGCATGTACCCTTTGATACATGCCATCATATTTCAGTAAAGTTTTCAACTAAGAATTTTATCAGTAGCTACTTGCATGGATCTGTGCAGCTTTATAATATTGAGTCCCACGTTTGTGCAACATAATATTGAGTCCCACGTTTGTGCAACATACCTAGAGGAAAAACCATTGTATGAAAATGAAAGTTAAAATCATAAAAATGCAGATTTTAAAAAGACATAGATTTTTAAAATACTGGTCTCATATTTTATACAACCTAATATATATTTTAATGAATGATAACTTTTCTATTTTTTCCTTTTGCAGGAGTAGAATGAAGAAAGGCCAGAACAGAAAATTATTTTAAATGAGGGAGATAACTCCCATTCAGAAGCTTCTTACCAGTGAAGTATCTCCACCTACTAGCTTCGCACAAGTCCAAGACTGAGCCCAGTAGGGTCCAATCGAGGGCAGGTTTTTTGTTTCTACCACAGTTGCCAAGGGTCTCTGCCAAGGGCTTTCTGCTCTGACAAACTGTTGTATGCGGGAGACAGAGAGGCGTGTGAAAGTGGATACAATCTGGCAGTGCTGCCACACATAGAATCTGCAGTTTCTATTAGCACTTCATTTTTTTTCTTAATAAAAATCTTTTGTCCTCTATTTTCACAGATTTAATCATTGATAAGAGACAGCCTTGTGACTCCACTCGAGTCATAATGATTACAGCATTACAATGACACACATGACAGTGCTGGATAAGCCGGTTCAACACTTTCACACAGGCAGTACCAAATGAGCCCAGAGCATCATTATACTCTATATATCCTGTACAGTATGTTTCATATTAAGATTCTGGGGATGTACTGCAATATTATCCCTTTTTTTAAGGAACCATTGGGACAGTTCTTTAATATCAGCCACACTGACTGCTTTTAAAAATCTGTATATGTATTTATTAGCTCTGGCTAACATGATTGGTCATTGGTGTTTATGACTGTATGGTATTGTAAGCTTCCAGATTAAAAAAAAAACTGAATTTTTGGTCTTGGTCCTGTTTGTGACACTTGTTTTACTTGTTGCATAAACAATCATGATACTGTTTCTCAGGCAAAGCCTTATGAAACTAGTAATATGTTAATGCATAAAATACAATTTAAGATATAGTATGTCAAGGTATATGATGGACTTTTATATTGGTAGTATTACATGTATGACAACATAATGTAAAATATATTTTACAATACATAAAAAGCATACAATAGGTCATATATTGGACTGGGAAATAGTTTATACACTGAAAAATGGTCCAATTACCAAATATATACAAGTCAATAATGGATAGTGGAGGGGCAAAAATCTAAAATGTCACATTTGATTAATTATAAAATCACAGTAATGTGCTTTTAAATGCAACACAAGATTTGGTTAAACACCAATATTAAGACTGGCTGGAATCAATATCAGTTGAGAAATTTAAATTATAGCAAATGCACTAGTTTCATTGGGTTAGGTTTCTGGGACCACACCTTAGTTCAGTTGTATTTCACTGAAACGTAATATATAAATAAAGAAATTCTCAGACTGAAAAAATTAACCTACACACTGTACATCTTAATGCAATATTTATGGAGGCCAATACAACTGTAATTGTAATTTATCAGCTGAAATGATATGCACAGAATTAAAACAACAAATTCTGATTGCTGATGAAAATGCATCAATACTGTGAATTAGGTTTTCCACTAGCCATTATTGTACTTGCTGGCCAAGGCTTGGGATGGTACTGTGGCGATTTATCTCATCAAGATAAAATGTTCATCTTCATAATGAGTAAACCGTTTTTACTAAAATTCATTATTTGTGTCAAAACATTTAAATGATCAGAGAATAATGCTACCGTCTGAGACAAAAGCAAATTTCCAATGGATGCATTCCAACGATGTTTTCTTTTGCCTCAGCAGTGCCTTCGGAAAGTATTCAGACCCATTCACTTTTCCCACATTTTGTTATGTTGCAGCCTTATTCTAAAATGACATTCATTTTATTCTCATCAATCTACACACAATACCCCATAATGACAAAGCGAAAACAGGTTTTTAGAAATTTTCGAAAATTTATTAAAAATAAAAAACTGAAATATCATATTTACATTCAGGGTATTCAGACCCTTTGCTATGACACTAAAAATTGAGCTCAGGTGCATCCTGTTTCCATTGATCATACTTGTTTCTACAACTTGATTGGAGTCCACCTGTGGTAAATTCAACTGATTGGACATGATTTGGAAAGGCACACACCTGTCTACATAAGGCCCCACAGTTGACAGTGCATGTCAGAGCAAAAACAAGGCATGAAGTTGAAGGAACTGTCCGAAGACCTCCGAGACAGGATTTTGTTGAGGTAAAGATGTGGGGAAGGGTACAAAATATTTTGCAGCATTGAAGGTCCCGAAGAACACAGTGGCCTCCATCATTCTTAAATGGAAGAAGTTTGGAATCACCAGGACTCTTCCTAGAGCTGGCCGCTCGGCCAAACTGAGCAGTCAGGGGAGAAGGGCCTTGATCAGGGAGGTGACTAAGAACCCGATGGACACTTTGAGCTCCAGAGTTCCTCTGTGGAGATGGGTGAACCTTCCAGAAGGACAACCATCTTTGCAGCACTCCACCAATCAGGCTTTTTTGGTAGAGTGGCCAGATGGAAGCCACTCCTCAGTAAACGGCACATGACAGCCCGCTTGGAGTTTGCCAGAAGTGGTTTTCCACCACAGTACCTAAAGGACTCACAGACCATAAGAAACAAAATTCTTTGGTCTGATGAAACCAAGATTGAACTCTTTGGCCACAATGCCAAGCGTAACGTCTAGAGGAAACCAGGCACCACTCATTACCTGGCCAATACCATCCCTAAAGCATGGCAGTGGCAGAATCATGCTGTGGGGATGTTTTTCAGTGGCAGGAACTGGGAGACTAGTCTGGATCGAGGGAATGATGAACGGAGCAAAGTACAGAGAGATCCTTGATGAAAACCTGTGCCAGAGCGCTCAGGACCTCAGACTGGGGCGAAGGTTCACCTTCCAACAGGACAACGACCCTAAGCACACAGCCAAGGCAATGCAGGAGTGGCTTAGGGACAAGTCTGTGGATGTCCTTGAGTGGCCCAGCCAGAGCCCAGACTTGAACCCAATTGAACATCTCTGGAGAGACCTGAAAATAGCTGTGCAGCAATGCTCTCCATCCAACCTGACAGAGCTTGAGAGGATCTGCAGAGAAGAATGGGAGAAATACCACAAATGCACGTGCCATGCTTGTAGCGTAATACCCAAGAACACTTGAGGCTTTAATCACTGCCAAAGGTGCCTCAACAAGGTACTGTGTAAAGGGTCTGAATACTTATGTAAATGTTATATTTCGGCTTTTTATTTTTTAATAAATTTGCTAAAATTTCTAAAAATCTGTTTTTGCTTTGTCATTATGGGGTATTGTGTGTATATTGAGAATAAAAATGAATTTAATCCATTCTATAATAGGGCTGTAACGTAACAAAATATGGAAAAAGTGAAGGGGTCTGAATACTTTCTGAAGGCACTGTATGGTATGTCCTCTCTACATGCAAATACAAATTCACACACACACACATTCAGCAGCGCCTAACATGCTACCAGGCTAGCCACTGGCTTGCTAACGGCATGGGTGCAAACATGTTTCCTGTTGTTTGTGTGTCATAGCTAGCCCATGGTGATTTGCATCTGCAATGTTTGTGCCATACAACAGATATAACAGTATGTGGGGAGGATGGGCCTTAATAATTTTCCCTTGTTTAATAAGCTTGTTTCTGGTCTGATAGCTTTCTCTGCTGTTTCTAATCGAGCATGAGTACCAAAGAGCCTTGGTCTCTGTCCTCGGTTGATTGCTACACTGGTGCCAGGCATGAGATTGTGCATTGAGACAGAACTTGCAAGGCTTTTAGATAGGAGTGGCAATGGCCAAAAAGATGCAGTTTGCCAATTTTAAGGCAGGGACCGTGCTGCTGCAACCATATCTAGGCTTTCTAAAAGAGCATCGTACTCCAATGGTGGTTGGGACAGACAGCAATCTCACTAGTAATCGCCAGACTACTGCAGCAGACCTCTCTGCCAGGAATAATGAGCCCAGGCGCGGGACCCAAGTTCTATTCCCTGGGGTCCAAAAGGACCTTCTGAGAACCCTCTGTTGGACCCTGAAGCCCTGGCTTTAAAACCTGAAGAGTGGGGTCCAGATGCTAACAACAGGGAACTGATGAAGCCTAGGGTCCCTGTTCAATTTTTATTTATTTATTTAACCTTTATTTACCCAGGGTAGGTTCGCTGAGCATGGATGCTCTTCTGCAGAAACGCCCTGCTTCACACTCATACACGTTCACACCTTGGAGCTGCCCAGTACAACCACAATCCTCTATTGTTGGCCACTGAGCAGCTCCACTGGAGGGAGAGAACATTTTTTTAGCCAATTAAATCAGGGGATGATTAGGTGGCAAGTTTTTGCGAGAGCCAGATCTGGGATTTTAGCTAGGACACTGGGGAGCCCTCTACTCTTTGCGAAGAGTGTCCTGGGATTTTTAATGACCATAGTGAGTCAGGACCTCGGTTTAACGTCTCATCCGAAAGACGGCATCTCCTACAGCGCAGTGTCCCCGTCACTGCACTGGGGCATTGTAGTTTATTTGACCAGAGGAAAGATTGCACCCTGCTGGCCCACCAACACCACTTCCAGCAGCAACTAAATGGACTGCATTTATATAGCGCTTTTATCCAAAGCACTTTACAATTGATGCCTCTCATTCGCCAGAGCAGTTAGGGATTAGGTGTCTTGCTCAAGGACACTTCAACACGCCCAGGGCGGGGTTTGAACCGGCAACCCTCCGACTGCCAGACAATCGGTCTTACCTCCTGAGCTATGTCGCCCCAACTCAGTATTCCCTACTAATTTGATTTGGGGGCCCCCCACCGCCTTGGCGCTGCCAATACTCTTGACTATTGTCAATGCTTGATCATTCGCACACCTACTGTAAATCTACAACCAGCCCGTTAACATAATATTGTGTTTTGTATGATTACTAGGGCTGTCAAAGTTAACGTGATAATAACGCGTTAACGCAAATTCGTTTTAACGCCACAAATTTTTTAACGCACGTCAACGCACGTTATGTTATGATGAACATTTGCCCGACCCTTATGCTGCGCGTTCAAGACAACTCAGAACTGGTAAAAAACGAGGTCCGACTTGTGAAAAAAGCAACTGAACTGTCGTAAAACTCGGAATTATAGGTCGGAAATTCAAGATAAATGGCGGCATTTGTAGTTTGTGGTAAGAAAGAAAAATGGTGTAGGCCTATTTAGGCTTTTCATGCATTTTCATTTGGGTGTGTGATTATGTGATATGCGTTAGTATCGTTTATGTTTCCCATTCATTATAGCAATATGTGAAATTTAAAAGTTACGGTATCCATGAGCAACTTTTTTTTGCTAGCCAGCTTAGCTAGAAAACATTATTTTGCTCAGAAATAAATGCTGCAAATGATATAACGAAACACCTGACAGTGATACCATATTTACATTTCAGTACTACTATACTAGTTTCGCAGTTTCACTCTGTTTACTCATTTAATATACTCCTTAAAAATAAAATAAAGCAGCGTTTTTTGTGGGAATCCATGTTTTCCCAAGTAAAACAGCATGAACGCAGTTTTTCACTGTCTGGGCATATTGTTCAGAAGAAGGGAGCTGCACTGTCGTCCGACAATATAAACGGGCTTGTCTGTTTAAGCAACTGGCTCGGTGCAAAGAAATAGTATAGCCTAACTGTTGTATTCAAAGAAATGGAAGTATAGCCTAACTGCAATATCCTAGTTTGAGTCCTAGTTCTGTATTATACTCCCTTTCCACTGTTTCATGCTCACTTTATTTTTTGTTTGTTTTATTTTGTATCATCCTGTTTTGATCCCACATAGTAGAAGGGGATGTTTTTGTGAGCCTTTATTTTCCCCATGTGAGGTTGGACAATTACGTTGTGTGATTTGCTTTAGAAGTGCGAGGGATCCGATCTTTGAGTAATAGAAAATTTAGCTGACCAATGTACCTGTTGTACAATGTGTCTGTTGCGATGCATTGAGGTCCATTGTTTTGTGTTAATGCTTAAAAAAACAGGGGATGTTTTAGTGAACCTTTATAAGTTGGACACACTACATTGTGTGAGTGCTCATATTACTAAGTAATGTTAAATTTAGCAGGTCAATATGCCCATCTGTTGTTGCCTGTTGGGCTTAAGTTTGCCATGTTATGATCTGAGCATATTTTGTTACGCTAAATGCAGTACCTTTAAGGGTTTCTGGACAATATTTGTCATTGTTTTGGGTTGTTTATTGATTTCCAATAATAAATAAACATACATTTGCATAAAGCAAGCATATTTGTCCACTCCCATGTTGATAAGAGTATTAAACACTTGAAAAATATCCCTTTAAGGTACATTTTGAACAGATAAAAAATGTGTGATTAATTTGCGATTAATTGCGATTAACTATTTTAATCGATCGACAGCCCTAATGATTACCATTATCAATTTTATTAGTTGTAGCTGTGTTGCTTACATCATACATATAGTATGAGTACATAGTTGATGGAATAAAATGAGTTTATTTTACCAACATAAATTGTTATACTCAGCAGCAAGCAATTTGTACACAAAACAACTCTTAATCTATAACTAGCTAATTAAGGCATAATGATATTGAAATATAAAAGCAAAGACCCCAAAATGGTAATGTAAATAATGTTAGGCTGTTATCAGTACCATGTTTATGGAACAGAAGCTTATTTTCATTACAGAAATATATACCTTGACAAAATGCTAGTGTTAAATAATGTTATGCTGTGATCAGCATCAAGCTCAGTACAAGAAAATGTTAACTTGCTTTTATTTCGAACCAAATATGAATAGCTATCTATCTACCAGTTGAAATCGAGTTTTAATCTAACACATTAGATAGATTCCTGTAATGTTCTGTGTAAGGACCCAAACGCAGACCAGGGAAATCCAAAAAACGTTGTCTTTATTCAGTCCAAAGTTCAAAGCCAGGTAATCAGAGAGGACGATACAAAATCGAGTTTCCAAAAGAATAGTGGTAAACAGGCAAAAAAATCAAAAACCAGGAGATCAGATAGGCGAAGGTACAAAGGCACAGGCAAAAGAGAAGTCAAAACAAAGCGAAGGCCAAACCAGAAAGCAATCAAACAAAAGGGGCAGGCAAACTCGAAGTCGTATGGAAAAGGCGTCTCAGGAATCTCAATAAACAAAGGCTTACAAAACATCGGCACAGTGAATATGATCAACGTTCTGACAGGGAGCTGGTGGAAAAGACTGACATTTATACACTGGGGAAGGTAACAATCAAGGAGGGGTTACGTGAGTGAGGGCGGAGTAACAAACAACATCCAGGTGAAGAACATTAGGATAACTAATTAAATGACAGGGGACTGACAAAACACGGACTGGAATCACATAGACAACAATGATAACAGACGGCCTGGGTTTAGCAGGTAAAACACGTGCAGAGAGAGAGAGGTGCAGTTAGAGCAAGAGACAGGTGCAGGCAATTGCAGAACTCAGCGTTAGGGCAGACTAGAAAGAAAAGGGGCGGAGCTACAGCGCAGCATGGAAAAGGGGAGAATGGTTAATGTATTAGTATAGTGATCTGAACTATCAAAAACCCAAAACTAGTGTTTGTTAGTCCATTAGTAATATTCACATGTTAGTATATTAATGAGGTTAGTACTTTACAATCTATAAGTTAGTAAGGATTAGTAGAAATTAGTAAAACTAGATATAAGCAGGAAGTAAAACAAGACTGGAAAGAAGGGGGGAAACCACGATCACCCGGAACCACCCGAATTGTGAAATCACGCAAATACAGGAGAGTGAAGCAGCTCAGGGAACACAGACACAGAGACGGCACTGGGGAGACAAGTGACCGGGAGAACGAAAACACTGGGACGGAGGATGTGAAAAACAATAAACCCACAGAAACACAAAACAAACAGTAACAGCAAACAGATACTAATACAGACTACAACAGTACCCCCCGCCCCCCCCCCCCCCCCCCCCCAGGAAACGCCTCTTGGCGTTTTCACTGGTGGCACACTGGAGACAGGACTCGGGACTGGAGCACACTGGAGACAGGACTCGAACGAGGAACAGGACTCAGGACTGGACTCGAACGAGGAACAGGACTCAGGACGGGAACAGGACTCAGGACTGGACTCGGGACGGGAACAGGACTCAGGACTGGACTCGGGACGGGAACAGGACTCAGGACTGGACTCGGAACGGGAACAGGACTCAGGACTGGACTCGGGACGGGAACAGGACTCAGGACTGGACTCGGACGGGAACAGGACTCAGGACTGGACTCGGACGGGAACAGGACTCAGGACGGGAACAGGACTCGGACGGGAACAGGACTCAGGACGGGAACAGGACAGGAACAGGACTCGGGACGGGAACAGGACTCAGGACTGGACTCGGGACGGGAACAGGACTCGGGACGGGAACAGGACTCGGGACTGGACTCGGGACGGGAACAGGACTCGGGACTGGACTCGGGACGGGAACAGGACTCGGGACTGGACTCGGGACGGGAACAGGACTCGGGACTGGACTCGGGACGGGAACAGGACTCGGGACTGGACTCGGACGGGAACAGGACTCGGGACTGAACTCGGACGGGAACAGGACTCAGGACTGGACTCAGGACGAGAACAGGACTCAGGACTGGACTCAGGACGGGAACAGGACTCAGGACTGGACTCAGGACGAGAACAGGACTCAGGACTGGACTCAGGACGGGAACAGGACTCAGGACTGGACTCAGGACGGGAACAGGACTCAGGACTGGACTCAGGACTCAGGACGGGACTCGGGACGGGAACAGGACTCGGACTGGACTCGGGACGGGAACAGGACTCGGACTGGACTCGGGACGGGAACAGGACTCGGACTGGACTCGGGACGGGAACAGGACTCGGACTGGACTCGAGACGGGAACAGGACTGGACTAGGGACGGGAACAGGACTCAGGACTGGACTCGGGACGGGAACAGGACTCAGGACTGGACTCGGACGGGAACAGGACTGGACTCGGACGGGAACAGGACTCAGGACTGGACAAGGACGGGAACAGGACTCAAGACTGGACTCGGACGGGAACAGGACATGGTGGAAACCTGGAAGGGACTATGACACGACAGAAACCTGGACTGGACAAAGACATGGCAGAAACCTGGAAGGGACTATGACACGACAGAAACCTGGACTGGACAAAGACATGGCAGAAACCTGGAAGGGACTATGACACGACAGAAACCTGGACAGGAGAGAGAGAGAGAGGTGCAGTTAGAGCAAGAGACAGGTGCAGGCAATTGCAAAACTCAGCGTTAGGGCAGACTAGAAAGAAAAGGGGCGGAGCTACAGCGCAGCATGGAAAAGGGGAGAATGGTTAATGTATTAGTATAGTGATCTGAACTATCAAAAACCCAAAACTAGTGTTTGTTAGTCCATTAGTAATATTCACATGTTAGTATATTAATGAGGTTAGTACTTTACAATCTATAAGTTAGTAAGGATTAGTAGAAATTAGTAAAACTAGATATAAGCAGGAAGTAAAACAAGACTGGAAAGAAGGGGGGAAACCACGATCACCCGGAACCACCCGAATTGTGAAATCACGCAAATACAGGAGAGTGAAGCAGCTCAGGGAACACAGACACAGAGACGGCACTGGGGAGACAAGTGACCGGGAGAACGAAAACACTGGGACGGAGGATGTGAAAAACAATAAACCCACAGAAACACAAAACAAACATCAACAGCAAACAGATACTAATACAGACTACAACAGATTCCCCCCGTTAAAATTGAAATTTCTCTAGCTAGCTAGTTAGCCAGCTTTCTATTATACATACAACTAGGTGGATTAAGATGTCAAGGCTATTTAGGGATGTTTAATCAAACGTTCCTAAGACAAGACAAGATATGCTACCTAACCTATGTTGTTAACTAACTAGCTAGCTAATGTTAGCTTCTGTTTTCTTCTTCTTTCTTTTCTCTGCTCCAGAAGGATAGCCTATGTCCTTTCAGAATCAGAATCAGAATCTGGTTTTATTGCCAAGTAGGTTTACACATACAAGGAATTTGTTTTGGTCAGGTAGTGCATAACAGTGAACATAAAATAAGATAAATAAAATGGAATAAAATAAAATAAACATGCAACGTGCAATAACATAAACATAACATAAACCGACATTACTTTTTTCTGCTTTTTCCATCGAGGCAGAGGAGAGGACTGTAACCTAATATTAGTCTGACTAAGTGTGCTTGCATCAAAATGCAGTTAACGTCCTTTACAGTGCGCATGAACGTGACAGCAGCTCTGACTGAGGCAGCGGAAATGGATTAAACCAGTAGTGTTAGCTAGCCAGGCCGTTAACATAATATTGCGTTTTTGTATGATTACCATTAACATAATATAATATATTATAAATAAAAATAAAAAAACATTTCAAGCGCTCTTCTGGGACATTTCATGCGCTCTTGGGGGCCCTCTGGTGGCCACAGGGGCCCTAAGCAGGTGCTTAGTTCGCTTATGCGTCGGGTCGGCCCTGCTAACCAAGCCCACACTTGCTTAGCTTCAGCCAGTCGGCAGGAGCAGAGTGCATGGTGGTATGGCTGCTGGCTCAATGGACTAGAGGAACTCTCTATTGGACCATATTCACTTCACTAATAAGCACGGGCTAAGCTGCTAGCCCCAGCGAGGTTAGTGAACCTGGTGAGCTGGAGTTAACAGGAGAGGGGTATCAAACTGGCAGCACCTCTGGAAGGAGAGGCACTGCAGGTACTCCTCAATATAAGCACAGAGGAGTATCCCAAGCCTTAAACCGCTGCATGGTGCAGGCAAGGTGATTCGGTGAAGAAACCTCAATGATTGCTCTCAAGGATCATTAACATGGCAGAGGGCTGAGACCAATGCATATCTGCCAGCAGGCTCGCATCGCATGACTCAACAACCTGAATGAAGCACTGGTCCAAGCAGAGGACCTGGAGGCAATCCTAAATGACTAATTAGTCAATAATGCACTATTCAGTACAAGAGGCAACCAGGACAAAGGATTGACCTAACAAAAGGGGCGGTGACAGCAGCAGGCTGGACAGCAAGATCTCCAGTGCTAGCAGTGTGGGAAAAGGGGACACCTAACCTGGGCATGCAGGGAGTGACCGAAGGCAGAAGATGACAGTGAGCAGACTTTGGGAAACAAGAAAACCTGGCCCTAGATGGGACATTATCAGCCTGTCGGCAGAAGTGCCCCATCACACAGAGGGTAGGCTGTATAACCTCCTCATCCAGAGCAAGGGGTCCCAGTGATGGTGCTCATCGACACAGGCTGCTCCATCAACCTGATCCAGACTGGTCTGCTGCTAAGTAACATGCCCTTCATAGCTATGGACATTCAGCTAGAGACTGAGAAAATAGTGCCTGAGAAAATAGCCAGCATGCATGGTCTACCCCTTCAACTGGGCACAGTCCCCATTCAGCAAAAATTAATTCAGACTGACATCATTGACCCCTGCATCCTGGGCTTGGATGGCCAAGCCTGTGTGGGGGTGACACAGTTACCCTTCTCCGAGGCCGGTGCCTCCCCCCGGCCCACCATCGGCAGCCCTAGTGGGATCATCCAACATGCAGCCAGCACCAGAGGGAAATGCTGCTACAGCCATTTATGTGCTCTCCTGGCTGAAATTCACTGCCAGTTTGCCACAAAAGATAGTGAATGTATCCAGACTAATGTCACCCAAGACAACATTAACACCAGTCCCCATCAGACAGAAGCAGCAATGGCTTTCACCTACACAGCAGGAGAAGGCAGAGGCAAAGATCAGCAAGGTGGCAGCAGGCGTGATCCAACCCTCAGAGAGTTACTGGTCCTCCCTGGTGCTACTGGTGAGAGAAAATATGGCTCCTCACAGTAACTGCATTGACTACAACTACTGAACTCATTGACCAGGAAGTATCATACCGCTTGCCTCATATCGATGATCCACTGGACAGTATTAGGGGCTCCACCTTGGTTAGCTTGCTGGACCTCTGCATTGGCTACTGGCTGGTCCTCCTGGTGGCATTGGCCTAACCCCAAATTAGCATTCACAATCAGCAGGCGTTATGGGAATTCACCATCATGCAATTAGTAATTACCAACAGCCCGACAACATTTGAACTGCAAGGCATTCCAGTATCAACCTTTATGGTGTACCTTGATTACATTACATTACATTATAGGCATTTAGCAGACGCTCTTATCCAGAGCGACGTACAACAAGTGCATGTTGATGACATCCTCATCCACCTTTGACAGTGTTGCAGTGCATCAGCAGAGCAAGCTTTGGCTCAACCCTGCTAAGTCTCAACTGTTCTGGCGAGAAATCAGCTTCCTGGACCATTTTTTGGGAGGAACAGAACACCACCGGCCTGGCGAAAGTGGAGGTTGTGAAGAACCGTCCCACTGCATTATCACTCAACACACAGCTTCCTGGGTCTCACCTTGTACTACCAGTCCTTGGTTTCTGGATTCTCCAGTATCTCCAGTCCCCTCCATGCACTCACAGAGAAAGGGAACCACTTTTGTTAGTCTATGGAGTGTCAGCTCACCACAGTGCTGACCTTGTCTCCATCCAGGCGCTCACCCTGGCTGACCACTCCAAGCCCTTTATCCTGATCACCAATCCAAGGAATGTGGGCTTCGGCACTTATTCCAGCTGGCAGAGGGAGGAGAGAAGTTGATAGCATACTTCAGCTGGGCACTACACAAAGTGTGTCACATGGCTGTTGGGGTGGGGGTATGTCATTTTAGAGTATACCATAGAGGTGAGCATTTCACATACTGTACAATATGACCACACTGCCCTCCAGTGGTTACTGGAGTTTAAGGAGCCAGAAGGTGAGCCTGCTGGATTGAGCCGATACAAAACTTTGACTTTACATTTGAGCACTATTAAGGAAAGAGACACAACAATGCCAATAACCTCTTCCACCACCCTTGTTCCAGTAGCTTTTGCTGTCACTTCCACTGCTCTGAAGAGAGACAGAGTGGCTGAATCCAAATGTCCGCCCTTCACATTAGCGGACTCGACCTTCGCGGACTTCGATCTTACGTACTTTGACTGAAGGGTTCAGAGTCATTACATGAATTCTGCAAGAGCACAGAACTTGGAGGGGATAAATGCACTAATGAGATGTGGATCTGACTGCTAATAAATTTTAAATAATAAATAAATAAATAAATAAATGTCTACAATATACATTTAAGCTATATGAATTCTGTATTACTTGCATTGGAAAACCTCCCTTGATTGTTTTCCCGCCATGCTTTTATTTATTATTTTCTTGTTTTTTCGGTTTTTTTTGCCATTGCTTCCTTTTTGTATTTTATATTGTCGTGTCCTTAATGCTATGAATTTTGGGTAATCCCACTGGTGAAGTCTGGATGTAAGTCCGTATGAGCCCCCTTGCAGACTTTATGAATTGTTGAATTGGGCAGCCCTAGCTGCACTGGACTTCACTGGTATTTGCCTGTTAAGCCCCCCAGCCTGCAAGGGCGGGGAAGACTGGAGAGAAGCACGAGGAACTGGAGCAAGCATTCCAAGTTTTTCAGTTGTCCATCCACACCAGTGTGCTGAGCAAGTTGTCATCTGCCCAAATCCTGAAACTGCAGAGAGAAGACCCAGATGGGCTTGTCTTCCAGTGGGTGCATTTGGGCCAGAGGCCCTCCACCAAGTTATTATCTCCACTCTCTGCAGGTATGAAATCACTGCCTGACCTGGTGCCAGGGGTTGCTATATCATTGATGGGAGAACATCAGGGTAGGTATGACCCACCTGCAGCTCATCTCAATCCACTACCTACAGTGGGTCCACAATGCCCCGGGGTCAGGACACTTTGGGGTGAATGAAACCCCAAAGAGTAATACAGACAGGGACATAAAGTAAGAATCAATGAAACATTTATTGCCAACACATTTTCCTCATATATTTAGGAATGTTGCAAGATGTAATTTTTTTTTTTTTTTTTTTTTTTTTAAGTTTCATGAGCTAGTTTCTCCCAATGCATTAAATTGTGGTCTCCATAATTTCCTGTAAAGTACTCAGTGCCAAATTAAATTTATACAACATATCATTTTTTTAATTTATGAAAACCATACTTCCTTGAAAAATGCAAAATCAGTAGATTACCTGGCATTGTGGTGCTGATGTGTGCATAGAATTTTGAGATTAAACAGATATTATCAAGAAAACATGTAAGACATCATTTCATACATTTGAAATAATGGTATGATTGATAATAGTGCATTTAAGAACTTAATTATACAAGCACTGTTTATTAAATGACAGATAGAACAGCATAAAAAGGAGATCACTATTGCTTAAAAGGGGGCCAAATGCCATTGCTTAAAATAGAATCAGTCTGTTATCTTCCTGCTCTCATATAAAATATATCAGTTATATACCATTTTCATTTTAAGTGCTCTCATTACATTACATTTATTTGGTAGATGCTTTTATCCAAAGCAATGTACAATAGGTGCATACCAAAGGTCATTATAAGATATGAACATATGAAAATTATTCCCTGGGATAGCATTTATTTGGACCATACCACAAACTCACCAATAGTGTGTGCCTGTTTCACTCACACAAGATCTGTGTTGTCAAATGTTTTTCCTAAGTATAATATTGATCGAAGAACCATTGTAAAAGTTTTTTGAGGATCAAGCATTTATTATGGAAGCTCATTATTTTCCAGTGCTTCAGCCGCCCCCACAGGCCTCAGAATGAGAATGAAGCAGGTATTCTGTTGCTGTCCATCAGTAAAGGGGGTCAGTGCGTTAGACTAAATACAGAGCAGCTGGAGTGAATTTCTGACTGGTATATATTCAATGAAAGCACAAACTGGAACAAAAACTTAATTTTTGTTTTTGCTTTCTTTTTTCACCTCCCTTTTAAGGTACAACAAGAAGAGGGTGTTTAAGGTTCTCCCGGTGGCTAGCTATGCCTCAGACCTGGTGTTTGACACCTACCTCTGTTTTGAGTAAGCTCAGAGACCCAGAGCAATAACACGGGATGTAATCGCGCCCTGAATAACTGTACCACTGGAAAACTGGGGCAGTCTGATTCCAGTGCCCCACAAACAGCAACTTCAGCACAGCAGGGGAAACAAAGCAGTTCTCACCCAGAAGTCATTTATGTCAACTGGTGTGGTCTTTTCAGTCTGTTCTTTATTGTCAGTGTTTGAGAAATTGATGCAGTCTTACCAGATGTATGACATAATGATTCAGCAAAGCATTTAGAACTGGATAGGATAGGACTTTAATTGGCTATGAGACAACTACCAATCTCACTATACCAATATTCATGATATGGATGCTCCTACCACTTTCCTTTTTAATTTGGAGAGGGGCACAGCCCAGAGAAAGCCATGTACTGCCTCTGCTCTCCTACATTACATTATACATACTTATCCAGTATGACTTACACAACTTTTTACATAGCATTTACATTTTATCCATTTATTCAGCTGGATATATAGTATATACAGTATATACAGATATACAGTATACTGAAGCAATGCAGGTTGAGTACCTTGCTCAAGGATACAACGGCAGTGTCCTACTTGGGAATCGAACCTGTAACCTTTAGGTTACAAGACCAGTTCCTGACCCATTATACTACACTGCTGCCCCGAAACAGATGGGGCATAGACGTCTGACCCAGTGGAAATGCACAGATTAGCTGTTGATTTTATTTTGTAGCTGTTTAAAGCAGAAGGCACACAGGCACTGTACAGAAGAATTAGTTAATCTCCTTTCCTCCTTGGACCAGCAAGAGCAGGCATCTTTGGACTGTGATCTACTATTTGAGGAAGCGACTGAGGCAGTGCAATAGCTTTCTACCGGTCGTGCACCTGGAATTGATGGACTGCCTGTGGAGTTCTACAAAGAGTTTTTTTTTAACCGTTTTAAGAATCTGTCTTGAAACAAAGACACTTCCAAAAAGCTGCCAGTGCGCTGTTTTTTCCCTCCTCCCAAAAAGGGGGACCTAGGCCTCCTGAAGAACGCGCGGCCAGTCACAGTCCTTTGTTTCAGATTATAAGATCTTGTCCAGATGTCTTGCAAACAGACTTAAAACTGTTTTAGGAAAGCTTATCCATAATGACCAGTCATACTATGTACCAGACAGATCAATTTATGATAATATGTTTTTGATGTGTGATTTGTGGGATTATGCCAAAATTTATGGGACACAGTTTGGTTTTCTTTTTCTGGACCAAGTATTTGTTTAAAGCCCTAAAATGTTTGGGTTTGTGGAGGTATTTGTGTCTTGGGTATAGTTAATATATGAAAGTGCCACATGCATGGTTAAAATATGGGGGGGTTTGAGTGTTCCAGTTGAGGTATAGAAGGGGATTAGACAGGGATGCCCCCTATCTGGCCAATTGTACACTTTAGCAATAGAACCTCTACTCTGCCTGTTGCGGAGAAAACTAACAGGGTTACATGTTCATGGGAAACCTATTGAGGAGGCGATTAAGTTGTCAGCCTATGCGGATGACATTGCTGTTATTATTCAAAATGTACAGGATGTGCAAGTTGTACAACTGGTACTGAGGGTTTATGAGTGAGCTTCAGCTGCCAAAGTGAACTGGGAGTAGACCGAAGCATTATGGGTTGGTACATAAAATCGGGGGGAGATTTTGCTTTGCCAGTTCTCCCTGGATATATATAATGGGGGAGGTTGGGTTTTACATATTTGAAGGTTTATTTAGGCACAGAAGAATACAAAAAGAAAAACTGGCAGAGTATAGTGGAGACAGTGTGTGCCAAGTTATCTTAATGGAAATGGTTGCTACCCCAGCTAGCATACATGGGAAGAGTCCTGATCATCAATAATGTGATTGCTGTCACATTATAGCAGAGATTTACTGTGCTGAACCCTCCGATGGGCCTAGTTGAAGAGACACAGAAGACATTTCTTAATTTTTTCTGGTCTGGGAACTATTGCTACCTAAGGGCAGCAGTGCTGTATCTACCAATCAATGAGGGAGGCCAAGGACTGATTGACCTGAAATGTAGAGTGGCAGCTTTCTGCTTGCAGGCTGTCCAATGCCTGCTGTATCACAAGCACCACAATGGATGTTGCTATTGAACAAGGTGGGTTAGATGGGACTGGATAGGCATTTGTTTTTAATGATACTGAGCAGAATGGACTTGAGAGGACTTACTCCTTTTTACAGAGCAGTCTTACAGGTGTGACAGATATTTTCTGTGTCAAGGGATGATACCGTTGCATCTGGTTTTTTGACCCTTGAGGAGCCTTTATTTTTTAATCCATTACGCCATATTGGGACACTTGATTCACCAACGGTGCGATTTGGTCTGGCGGAGGCAGACATTTCCAAGATCCGTCATCTGCGGATGGCTGACGGATGGTTGGAACAGCGGAACAGGCGACAGCCCTGGCGGGTTTTAAATCTGAGCGCATCTGTCAGAGGACACTGGAAGTTTGCGCCTCACTGCCCAGACCCATGCAGGATTACCTAAATAACCTAACTGGGAGAAATTCTGATTCCGTTAAACTGAAATAACTTTGACACCTGAGTTGGGGTATTGGCATGAAAATGAGGGGATCCTTTCTTTTAAAACACCTGAACTTAGTCGTTTTAGCGGTATCGGCAAAAAGGTGCTATACACTAAATGTGTAAAGGTGCTGTACCTCTGACTTTTATGTGACCTGTGTGATACAAAATGGACTGTGTTTTTAGGGTCAGGTTCTTCCTCGAAGGGTTGCTGGCAATCTCTGTACAAAAGGTCCACCGAGAGAAGGACAGAAGACCTTCAGTGGTGTATTGTCCATGGAGCGATAGCTACAAACAGATACAAGGCACACCTGGAGCCTTCTGTGGGGCAGGGATGTCTTTTTTGAGGGGATTCAGAAACCGTTTTCCATATCTTTTTAGGGTGTGCACATTTGCAAACAATTGGACAATTAGTCAAAGGGTGGTGTTCAGCTGTGGGTTTCTTATTCACAAATGCGCTTTTTGCTTCTGGGCCAAGGTATATTGTTACCAAAAGAGAAAATGCAATATAATGGAAAAAACAGGCCATTCAGCCCAACAGGGACTCTATAGCCGCGTTTCCACCAAAAGTACCCAGGAACTACTTTTCAAGGAACTAAAAGGTTCCTTCAGCCCATTGTTGTCTGCATTTCCACCACGGTCTAAAGTCCTGTGAAGATTAGGCAAATTAGCCCACTGACGTATGAAAAAACGACGTTGTCGTCGGTCCATCTGTCCTATGATTTCTTCTGTAACCCCATACTACCACCGAAGTAGCCTACATTATTTTCTAATAACTGGGACAGCCCGGAGGGGTTTATTCCACTTATATACAACGGATTACCAACAATGACTATATATGGTTACTTTTGTATTTATAGATTTTTATCGATTTAATCACCTGAAATTGAAATATTCTTCCGCAGCCGTTTGGGCATATTTTACCGTTGTCAAGCAAAACTGTCGTTGGTAGTTGAACTTGGACCGTTGTTATGCAACAAATAGGATATAACAGGCCAATAGTCAGATTGTAACTGTTTTATATATCCTCTCAAACACATTCATATGCAAACATTCACTTTCATGTCTTGACAACCGAGGCGACAGAATGCACTCACATTCCACAAATAACTGGCAACAACAGCAGAAAACATGCACACGTTGTAAACAATTTGCTGTTGAATTGATTACTTTCTCATCGTCAATTCCATATAGGCTAATCGCAAAATGACAAGAATAGAACGAAAACTCGGACTTGGTGAACATTTAAATTAGCAGTGGTACAGCCACCGTTTGCTTTCCTTCAAAGTTTCTGCTAGCCGAGCAGCGAAGTGTGCCCTCCAGATGCGAACCATGCACCATAAATTAGTCCATAGTCTTCCTGGTCTTTTTGTGGAATTGAAGAATGGCAGAGTAAAATTACGGCAGTCTGAAAAAGCAAAAGGGACGATTACTAGAATGAACCTGTTATTTTACCCTGACAAAAAGTGCGGAAGGTGATTTCCAGTTTGCTTTTTACTGTATCACCAATGTAAATTACGCATAACTACCGCATAACTCACATAACTGTATCAAACGTTTTGATTCAATTGCAACGGGCTAACAAAGAAAATTCGGAAGAAAATATTCAGAAACTAATTAAACCGTTTTAATGTTTTGGTACATAATATGCTGTCCCAGCACGAATGCTGAGCATTTTATAAAAACGAATACTAAAGCAAGAAAAGAACGGAAGAGCACACGTTATAATTCCAAGACGTTGGCAGGCTATAACCAAAAGTAGGCTACTGCGCCGCATAAAATACAAGTTTGATTTCAAGTTATTATGAAAATAAATCGGTTTGCGGCTGCAGATTTTTTTAAATGGCGGTTGAAATAAAACACTGCAAGTTGTCGAACAATCAGAAATTTTCAGCACTTGCACCCCACCCCAAAGGTTCCGGTACTTTTGGAAAGTACTACCCCCCGAGCAGGAACTTTTTTGGGAGTAAAATAAAGTCCCCGTAACTTAATTTAGACCCTAGTTCCTGCAAGTTCCTCAAAAGGTTCCTAGTTCCGGGGTAAAGTTCCTGCGGTGGAAACGCGGCTTATATCTTTATTGTAGTACAGTCCCCAGAACTCCACGCAATATTTCAAGTGTGGTTAGACAAAAGTATAATATAAAATAAGTATAACTTCCTTAGATTCATATTCAGTACTTTTGGCTATATAGTCTAGCATCCTAGTTTTTATATTATCTCCTTTGGGAAACAGACTGATCTGATCTGGCAAACATGCTCTGTTTCAGCATAGCAGTATTATCTGTATAATTTCCCTGCTTCCCCTTCCACAAACATCAAAGAAAACATTAGTGTGGAAATTAGAGTCACACTGAGTAGGCTGTTTTTCTCCTCCTCCCTACAACAAGCATAAAGAGGTGTCCTGGAATGGCCTCTCCTTTGAAAGACAGCTTGAAGACAGCATAGCATAATTACTGGGGGTCAGAGATTCTGCGAGGATACAGATGCACATAAATGTTCATGTTCCTTTTGATTTTAAGTTGAATACATGTTAAACTGAAACCAGCGCGATGCAATTCTGTTTTGTTACAGGGAAAATATTTTTCCTGAAGGTGGAGATTGCAACTGGCTGGATTTAACAATCATTTGTCAAGAAATCTCACCTTTGTTCTTAGAAGCAGAAGTAAACTTTCATTTTTGAAGAGGTATACAGTAGCTGAGCTCTATTATCTCCTAACATATTCATGTATCATATAAAGGGGCTAAAACCATGAATCTTTTGATAATAATATCAGAGTGCTTAGCCCTGCTTTCAACAATATAAGCAAACTTTAAATACATGAATGTTTCAGCTTTCAGATAAAGACAGTCCCTGTGTGACCCTGCTATCGCACCTCCACCCTTCCACACCTTAGTCAATCAGCACTGCCATGTTACCCCATGTTGCCCCCCCGCACCTCAACCATTTCGCCTTCCCTCGTTGAATGACTTTTGTCAGTTTTTTGGGTGCATAACTACAGCCAGTTAACATTTGTTGGGGGAAATTTGCGGGTTGATCTCTGTTGTTGCCATCTGGGTAATCTGAACCTTGCATCTGGGCCACGTGTTTCTTGGTGTTTGGTGTGCAGGGTCTGACATTTTTGTCTTCCAGCTCAAATTTTGCATTTTCATCCCTGGCTTTTTGGAATATTTGGCTGCCTTTTTGTTTTTGAAATTTGGGCTTAGTTTTCTTCTGACTATTTGGGAGAAACAAGCTGTGGTTTAGTATCTTCTTTCATTAATTTGCAGCTGTAACTTGTCTATGACTGTAACGTTCATTGTTACGTTCATTGTTCATTGTCAACCTTTGTCAACCAGATCTGCCAAATCCTTGCCTGTTTAGGAGACACCTTATTTAAAGCTTTATAACTCCAGGGGTGAGCATCACAGAGACTTGGGAAATGTCTTAAATGAAGCGAGACATTAAAAAATTACAATACTTAAATTAATTTACATTCATAGTTTAGGAAGAAACAAAGTACCACAAATGCAATACTTTTTGGCAAAAAAGAAGAAATTAACTAATTAAATACTGAGAGATTACATATAGATGGCAGGTAAAACTGTCCTGGATCAAAAACTTTTTGACCACAAGTGTGTAATACCTAAGGGTGGATATGCAGAACTATTAAAGATCTATGTAGCAAAAAGTAAGCAGTGTACCCAGTGTCTCCAAATCTATCCAAAATGTCTAAATTATACTTTGGCGTAAATCACAAGATAATCATGTATTTCTCGAAGTCAAGTACAAAAGTGGGAATACAAGGTTTCCATCAGTACAGGGGACTAAAATATCTAGGGGTCTAGAAACATATCTCTTCAAAATCTCTTCAAAAATGAATAAAATGCTTTCTGTTTATTATAAAACATATACATTTGCCTCTCATGATGTTTAAAATGAAACATTGATATCAGATTATTCTTAAATGCAAAAACAGTGTGACATAATGTGGTACATGTACCTAAATGTGTTATCATTAACTCTCTTATTTTTTTCTGTACTCTACAGTATGTGATGTTTTCTTGTATGGGGATGGGACGACATTAAGACAATATTCAACTGTCCACCACATTTTGGTGATCTTCCAGCTTCACGTTAGATCCGGTGCATGAAACACAAACATGACTGAGCTACCGACTGAGCTACCAACGAACACTTGCGTTACCGTGTGAAATACCCTCACTATAAAATACCACTAACCTAAAGACACTCAATTAAAAAAATAACATATATAACCTAAATATTTTGAGTAGTAATTCTTACATATCGATGATGAAATCTTATCTGTGTTCAGTAGACAGAGAGACAGAGAATCAATGCTGTCTCTTCTGACTTTGTCCAGAAAGCTATGTCAGCTAGGTCTATCAGCAAACATAGGCCTTAGCTATGCTCAGAAGTTCTCAAGAACAATAATATTTTTCAGCTGCAGTGTCTTTTACTGCTATCACAGAGTGAGTGCATAAGGCGGCGATGATGAAACACAATTTTCGGTTACGCTGAGCTATAAAACTGTCAAGGGTCTGGGGTGCAGTGGCCTCGTGCATCTGGGAAATGCTTCATTTGTTTCAGGTGTTTTGATTTACTTTTATTTTCACCTGGGGAAGTGCCTTTATAAGCGTTGACTGACCGGCAATCAGCGCTTCTGTGTCAAACCTCATTTACACAAAGCTGGTAACGTATAGGTACTCGGTGGACTCTGTGCAGAATTGTGCTTGTGTGTGATTCCGTGTCCTCATTGCATTCTGACGCCTTTGGGTATTTATACTTTTATTTTGAGCTCGTATGAGCTGTTTGGTATTGGGACGTTGTCCCTGGTATTGTATTTTGTTTGTTTAATTCTGAGCTGCGTCTCAGGTTTTTCTTTTCGCTGAATATTTTGTCAATCAGTTGTCTTTTTATTTTGAGACCACTCTCAGGGTTTGGTATCAGAGCTTCGTCTCAGTATCACTGTGTGGTGTGGGGATGGCTGGTTTAAGCAGCCACACCTGCCCTGGGTCAAGCTAATTAGACCTGGCCAATTGGATAATTGGTTAAGAATTAGATAATTGGCCAGGCTAATTGGAACCGGGAACAGGAGTGGCTGCACCTGTGCATAGTGAAGTAATCAGTGCGCACAGGTTAAATCTGCCATCCCCACTCACACGAGGGAGCCTCTGTCATGACAGTTTTAACATCTGCTCTCTGGCTGTAACATCTTGCCAACCTTGAAAATAAACCTGGACAGTTTGAACATCTCCCTGTGTCTCTGTGCTGGAGGGCTCCTAGGAAAGCCACTTCGGTGGCCTGTGGCAGGCTTGTTTGCCACACACTGGTTCCTTTCTTTTCGCCCTGGTTTGTAAAGGGTTGTTTTTGGTTTCTTGAGCCAGTTTTGTGGCTTTTTTACTCCGTGCTTTCTTTCGGTGTCTGATCCTTTGTGTACGGGAGTTGCTCGTCCAAGGATCTTATTTTGTGTTTTAGTTCCTGGTGTTCCCTTTCCTTTGTCCTTCGAGACTTGGTGGCTAACACTTCCTGTAGTGTTAGCTTTTCGTTCCCCTGTATTAGTCTCTTCTGGTTCTCCGACACCCCCCACCATTACAAAAACGCTATTCCAGAATTAAATTAGACATGCTATACATCATTAGAAAGCTTATACTCTCACCTATTGGATAAATTAATTCTCAATCAAGCCAGATTGTACTAAAAAGGGCGACAACACCGTCATCAGCATGTGTGGTATTACGCACAACTATTTTGAAAGGTACCCAGATGTCACAAATGAGCATATATTTTGGATTGTCCAAGACAATATATGACCACTCAGTCTTGAAAGGGACATCTCTACACATAAAACCAATGGTAAGGTTGTATATTTATTCCATATTTAGTCCCAGATATTGATAGTAGAATGACATGGTATAATGTTTGAAAATTGTCTTGTTTTTTTCGTTATTCAATGAACAGTGTTTTCACTGCTGTATTGGCATATTGCTGGGTTTATCTTGTTGCTATGATGGAATACACATTTTTAGTGGTGAAAGAATATTTTTATGAACTCTCAGATGAACGCTATTGTTCAATTGTGTCATGCGTGCAGGGTATCTCATAGTTTGGTTGCAGTAGCGCTGAATGTCTGAGCTCAGCAATCTCAGCACGCCGGCATGCAGGCCACTAGGGGGCTTGTGCAAAGGGGTTAAACAAGGGTGTTTAGCAGTTAAAATGGCTCAATTCAGAAAATAATATATATATATATATATGATATATAAATATATTTATATAAAAATTGATATACACTGCCTGGCCAAAACAAAAAAAAGTTGCCGTTTGGATTTTTTTGGACAGTGCCCACTGTACAAGCCTCTGGAGGCAGTGTTATGATCTGGGGTTGCTTCAATTGGTCAGGTCTAGGCTCAGCAACGTTATGCGGCAATAAAATGAAGTCAGCTGAGTACCTGAATGTACTGAAGAACCAGATTATCCCATCAATAGATTTTTTCTTCCCTGACGGCACAGGCATATTCCAGGACAACAATGCCAAGATTCATCAAGCTCAAATTGTGAAAGAGTGGTTCTGGGAGCATGCAGAATCATTTTCACACATGAATTGGCCATCACAGAGTCCTGACCTTAACCCCATTGAAAGTCTTTGGGATGTGCTGGAGAAGACTTTACGGAGTGGTTCGACTCTCCCATCGTCAATACAAGATAATGCAATTCTGGACGGAAATAAACGTTGTGACATTGCTTAAGGTTGTCGAAACAATGCCACGACGAATGCGCACCATAATCAAAGCTAAAGGTGGTCCAACAAAATATTAGAGTGTGCCTTTTCTTTTTTTTGGCCAGGCAGTGTATATTTTTTAATTCTCACAGACTTCAATAAACAACATCAATTGTACATCTCATTTCAATTTAAAGAGGAACTGCACCCAAAAATATATTTTCCCCAATATTCTATAAGCCCATCGTGAATACACTATGACCAAAAGTATCTGGACATCCCTTGGTCTGGGGCTGTTTTTCATGGTTTGGTCTAGGCCTCTTAGTTAATGGCAAATCTTAATGCTATAGCATACAATAACATTCTTGATGATTATGTGCTGCCCCAACAGTTTGGGGAAGGCCCTTTCGGCATGACAACATCCCGGGCACACAGCAAAGTCCATATAGAAATGGTTTTGTCGAGAATGGTTTGGAAGAACTTGACTGGCCTGCACAGAGCCCTGACCTCAATTCCATCCAACACCCTTGGGATCAATTAGAAAGCCAACTGAGAGCCAGGCCTAATCAGCCAATCAGTGCCTGACCTCACTAATGCTCTTCTGGTTGAATGGAAGCAAATCTCTGAAGGGATGCTCCATCATCTAATAAAGCCTTCCCAGAAAAGTAAA
This sequence comes from Anguilla anguilla, assembly GCF_013347855.1. Classification (NCBI taxonomy): domain Eukaryota; kingdom Metazoa; phylum Chordata; class Actinopteri; order Anguilliformes; family Anguillidae; genus Anguilla; species Anguilla anguilla. The sequence continues at coordinate 35,488,500 of NC_049207.1, forward strand.
GGTTGTTATAGCACCAAAGGGTGGACCAACTCCATATTAATGCACATAATTTTGGATGAGATGTTGGATGTCACATGGCCATACATTTTTTTAAATCATTAACTGCTTTCTAGATTCCAAATCTGTAAAGGCAATATTCTCCAGCCTTGTGCTCTTCTGCACCCACAATGCACTGTTCAACAACTTGATTTGTTAGGTGTTGTGGGTGCACAGTATATATTCAAGTTATTTTAGCTATATCAACAGCACTGTTTAGGAAGTTTTGTGCTATTGACAAGTGCAAAAAGAAAGATGGGACTTCACAAGCTTATGTTAACTGAAGGGGTGCTCGCCTGTTTATTTAAATATGCATGTCCATGGTCAGGACGAGTGCTTTGAAGGAGCCAGTGAACAAATCCGGGAACAAATCCTTTTAGGGAACTGAGTCAAAGGATTTGTGTCCCTGAAACAAAATGGAACGCCCACCACTAGTGCAAGAGCAGTCAGAAAATTCTTGGCCAGATGTGTGCTGTTGCATTACTAGTTCATGCACTAGAAAGCTAACAATACATACATTTATACCACATATACATACGTGTATACATACATACATTCATATTTGCATATATATTTACACATTGACATACTGTCGCCTCACAGCAAGAAGGTTGTGGGTTCGAATCTCAGCTTGGGGCCTTTCTGTATGGAGTTTGCATGTTCTCCCCATGTCCCCGAGGGTTTCCTCCGGGTACTCCGGTTTCCTCCCACAGTCCAAAGACATGCAGATAGGCTAATTGGAAACTCTAAATTGCCTATAGGTATGAGAGTGTGAGTGAATGATGTGTGTGCCCTGCGATAGATTGGCAGGTTTTCCAGAGTGTATTCCTGCCATACATTAATTTTAAGGATTAACAGCTGGTCTGATATTCATGAAGAAAAGACAGAAAATACTATCGCACTTTGAAATAAAGCTTTATATTTGGTTCAGAAAATCAATTACAGTTGGTACCCCATTAGCAGACAAAATATTTTTGTTGCTAGATAAACTCATTTTTATTGATGCTGACACCATTAAGAATTAATGGTATTGGTATTGCCAAAATTTTCACAGTACTCAGGCCAAATTACAACCAAATGGACACATCTATTGTAATGACTGAAGAGTAACCACCGGGTTAGTAGCCTACTGGCAGTGCTGCTATATAAGTGGCTTGTGTACTTGGACGAAGCTTGGGCGAGGCTATTATCTTTAATACTGTAAGACAACAAGTTTATAAAATATAAGAATACCCACATTCAATTTTTATCCTGGAACATATACATGAAACAACTGAAAACACAAAAGGACGCCCACTTTAAAGTAAAATTAACTGGCAAGTCACCAGTTTCTTTGTTCATTACTGCTCCATCACTTATCTGTTCATAAATCAACACTGTAATCCAAAAAGAGCAAAACAGGTGAGATATACATTTAGAAACTGTGCTTACTGGATTTGAATGGCAAGTGTTACTGAAAATCAGTGTAGATTAGGTTATGTGAACACTGAGTGGGCCTAAGTTGAGCAATGCAGTTAAGAGGAAATTGAATGCAGATATCAACATTTTATGACCGCATATTAACACATTCACATGGAAAAAGAGAGGTGATATTTGACGTACAGTTAACTCCTAATTTTCTGGAGAGAAGTACAATAACTACAAAGGTCAAGTTCTGGAACATCTTGACACAATAATAAATGCTTTCGGTTGATCTTTGTGAAGCGCCAGTTAGTCTAGCTGAAAGTAAACAAAATCTTGGTTATAGATATTAATATGAACACAATAGAAGTCTCATGGACGTTGCCTAGGTTGGAATGTAAACAGGTCCTTCCAACCAAACTCAGACCATCTGTTCCCAGAGAGAAGCCTCACATGAGAATCACAGCTGTTCTCAAAGGAATATTTCCAGTAAGAATGGTTTAAATGAGAACCTTACAGTATGAACCCCTTTTTGAGCATATGCAGCTATGGTTAGCTAAAAAGCTGATATTTTAGCTTAAATACCCAGTAGGCCCACCCAGTGATCCTAAGTGGGACCAATCCCAGGTACTTCTGCAACTGCAAGACAACTAACATGAGATCAGTAGTTTTAAGTGAAAAAAGTGCACGTGTCATGTTTTGGATGATATCAGTATTTTGTCTTGATTGCAGGGGGTTATATCACAATATGCAGTGGCCAGCACCCTAAGGTCTCCACCCTCCGCCACACCCACCTCGGTTGGCCAATGTGAGTCAATAGATGAATATAAGCGAAAACACAAAATGACACCAATGGTAATCAACAGGTTACTGTGATGTGAATGGCACCAGTGACAAAGAGGTAGAGTTCCAACTGTGTCTTTTTTTGTCCATGAGAACTATTATAAACTAAATTATATAGAGTAAGTAGTATTCTGTTTGAATGGGAATCAGCTGGATTTTTCCTGTCAAATCAGCTAATGTGCTCACAGACAAAGCAAAATGTGTAATAAATAATTCAATTCATAATGTATTAGTAACACCAAGCTGGTCTAGAAAATACTGTATGGTGCTTCCTCGTGGACATGTATAAAGTAGGTTTGACATTTATTCATATAACTATTCACATACATTCAGTCTCAATCCACATCCAGTAAGTTCACTGACAGTGTACAATCTGACTCCAACTTGTAGACACTGGTCTCCATTGACTTGCAAACTTTTCCATAATGTCATATCCACAAACGTCTTTGATGGCATGTATTCTCTGATTTTACTTTTTTAAATAATCTGTGTGCCTGTGTGCATGCAGGGCCACAACATCTTTGTTGTTAATATTAATAAATGGGCTGGTAATGTGAGTATGTTTTCAAAATGGTATTCTTAAAACCCAGATCTGCAGGGATCACATTAAAAAAAAATTTAATCTCATTAGCTGCTGAGTAGTTTCGCTACATTTGCTGAATTCGATGAGGCCGCATACATTTTCAACTTAAAGCAGTGACAAGCACGTCATTATCAAAATACAGTGCCCTCCACATTTTTTCACACCCTTGATAAAGATTTTTTAAAAAGACTATAAAATAAATAAGTAAATAAAGTGAACAAGTACTGAGCTATATTTTAATTATCAAAATTTATCACCTATATTTATTTTAAAAATCTACTTCTAATTATTCAGTGGAATCAAACAAAATAACCATTTTCTGAACTTCTGGATGTTTATTTCAACAAATAACAGTCACAAATATTCACACCCCTTCTTTCAGTAATTTGTGCACCCTCTGATAGCCATATGGTCTTTTGAGCACCTTTGTGATGAGGTGGAATGGGAGATTTGCAGCATGAATGTATGGCTGAAGAATCTGCAAGACATTGTGATGCTATTGAGTCAGTATGGACCAAAATCCCTAAGGATTAACATATTTATGTAATCACAGGTATACAATATAATTCTACTATCAATATCTGCAGCTAAATATGGAAACATTTACAATCTTACTATTGGTTTTATACATAAAGATCTCCCTTTCAAGATTTAGTGGTCATTCATGGTCTTGAACAAATCGTTTCAGAAATAAACATGCAAATAGAAAGTGGGGGTAAGCATTGGCCACGTGCAAAACCACACTTGCTGTTTACGCCATTATTACTTTTTTCAGTTAATTCTGGGTTGATTGATTGCTCTTTCATCCAACAGCAAACTATATAAGCTTTCCAACCACGTATTACATGTCAAATTTGAAATATATAACAATGATTGAGATCCCCACACAACAGTTTGAATTACTGCTTCAGTACAATGTTGTGTAGTCAACCATAACATTACACAGTAATATACAAGCACTCATTGAGTAATTGGTTTTTTTTTCAAGATTTCACTAATTTTGTCAACTCATCAGCATGGCTAAAGTGAAATCTCACCTTGCTCACAAGGATTTGGGGCGTGGGTCAGTAGAAGAGGACAAAGCATAAAATATAGCCAAGATACAAACATGGTGAAGATATACCTATTACTGCTTGTAACAATATTTACATTGTGTCATATTTTTAATATTGCTATATTTGCATTAGTCAATTGTTAGTCTTTGCTAATAATGCCCAGCATATTTGTTTTGGGGTTTAAATAGCTGTTAGTATAGGGGTAATTGTTCGTATACCCTGGGAAGTGTTAGCGTAGTAGCTCATAGTGGTGTGCTTTGTTAAAATTCATCACTCAAAAATAAATTGAGTGTTTTTCAAGAGATTTGTGCTGTTCTATAATGTGGAAATTTCACAATTTACCATTGATCCTGATTTAACCTTTCAGTTACATAACAGAGCTAAAATCAGGCACATCCTGTCAGTGGGAGATGCAAAGAAATTGATCCACGTTTTTTTTTTTTTTTACGTCTAGGCTACATTACTGTAATGCCCTGTTATCCAGCTGCCCTGGTAATACCTTGTTAAAGAATCTCCGGCTTGTGCAAAATGCAGCTGCTCATATCTTGACTAGAACTAAGAAGTATGAGCACATTACCCCAGTGCTATCATCACTTAACTGGCCACCCATTAAGCATAGGATAGATTTCAAGATTTTGCTCCTTACTTTTAAAACTCTACATGGACACAGAATCGCGTGTGGAATAAGTAACATTAACAGGCCATAGGTCTATCATAGCTGGCTAATATACTTATAATATGAATTACTTTTTCATGAAGTTATCTGTGTCCTTTTCAAAGTTGTTAGCAAATTTGTTAGCTTTGTTTGTGAAGTTGGCTATATATAATGTTAGCTAGCTTTATTGAATTCAGTTCCCCTGATTGAAATAAATGCAGGTGAATTACTGAACTATAGCTAAATTGCAGCTATAAACAGTAACAGCAGGTCCCTTAAGGGGCATCTTGATGGAAGAACAGAATTCAATACAAAAGAGCCCAACCTCGGGCATTACTAAAATAACGTTACTTACAGGTCCAACAGAAAGCAGATCAACTTACTTTTCATTCCCTTGGTGAACTTAGGCTGACACCACTGAAGAAAAGTAATGGCTCTAGTTTTTGGACGAACCCTGTCGGGTTGTATTTTTGCTTCGCTGTATCTAGGCTTCTTAGCATCAGCCATTACAGCAGCTAACTAGCAGCACACACTTTGCTGGAATCTGATCCGAAACCACAGGCAAAATATAGCTGCAAGCAGTGATAAGAGGGCCAAGCAGTCCAGCAGGGCAGAGTCGCCATGGCAACTTGATCAGATCATGTTAAAAGCGTGGCTGTGAGCACTGATAGCAAGTTTTATGTCAATTGACCAAAGATTGGGTGTAACTGAGATATGAGCTCACGTCCTGTTTGGGTCGTTTGCCTTTGATTTGGCTGTAATTAATGAACGTTTTCGAAAATCAAAAATCCATCTGATAACTTTTGTGAGGCTTGGTCTGAACATAATCTGTACCAAATTTGGTGAAGATTTGGCAAACGTTGTGGTCTGTGAAATTTTTTTAAACCTTTCAATAAAATCCAATATGGCGGCCGCATCAAATAGGTTGACATAAAAAGTTGCCATGTCTCGCCCTTGGGACCTCTCACGGTATCACCAGATACAAGAATAATTTTTTTAAGCAAACACATCACCAGTTATTAGCCAAAACACATTTTTGCTTATTGCAGCTTCCCCCAGTGGTCAAATGACAGAATTTTTTGTGCTTCCTCAAAATGGTGCTCTGAGTCCATGTACCAAGTTTGGTTTTGATACATCAAAGCGTTGCTGAGTTATGACCTCACATCCTGTTTGGCGGCTTCGCTGCCATTTTCGATTGACTGTAATGGACGAACGCTTTTGTCTCTGCCTTGGGATCTCCCAAGATACAACCGCACACAATAATTACTTTTTTAAGGCAAACACATCAACAGTTATTGGGCAAAACGCATTTTTACTTATTGCCGCGCCCCCCCAGTGGTCAAATGACTCACGTTTTTTTGCACGTCCTCAGGATGGGGTACTTTACATTACATTACATTTATTTGGCAGACGCTTTTATCCAAAGCGATGTACAAAAAGTGCATTTCTTGGTCATAGACAACTACTAAACACAGGTTCAGTAAGATACAATACTTATTTTGTACAGCTATTTCTAGCCAAGAACACAGTTTAGTTCACACAGTGAACACTATTCAGACCTAACCTCTGCAGAGCGAACTAGGCAGAAGAATAAGCTACAGTATTAGGACAAATACAAATGACCAAAAAGTGCTGGGATGGGGAAACATGTAACAAGTGTCATGAAAAGGGGGGGGGGGGATTTAGAGTGAAATATACAGCGTGGTGGTGGTTAGTCTAGGTATAGTCTGAAGAGATGAGTCTTCAGTCCACGGCGGAAGATGGGTAGTGAGGGGGAGGTTCGGAGAGGGACGGGGAGTTCGTTCCACCACTGGGGAGCTAGGGTGGAGAAACTCTGTGATCCCTTTGGTCGGGTGGGAGGGGTTACAAGGCGCCCTGCTGCCGCAGAGCGGAGTGGTCGAGCAGGCACATAGGATCGAATCATGTCCTGCAAGTAGATGGGGGCTGTCCTGTTGGCTGCAGTGTAGGCAAGGGTCAGGGCTTTGAACCGGATCCTGGCAACGACCGGTAGCCAGTGGAGTGATCGCGGCAGAGGAATGACGTGGGAGAATTCGGGAAGGTTGTAGATGAGTCGGTCAGCGGCATTCTGAATCATCTGTAGTGGCTGTATGGCACAAGCTGGCAGGATTGCAAGGAGAGAGTTGCAGTAATCAAGGCGAGAGGTCACCGTAGCCTGGGCGAGCAGCTGGGTAGAGTGCGTCGTCAGGTATGGTTGAATCCTTCTGATGTTGTACAGAAGGAATCTGCAGGACCGTGATGTTGCCTTGATGTGCTCCTTGAGGTCCAGTTGGTCATCCAGGACCACCCCCAAGCTCTTGGCAGAGTGAGAGGCAGTCACTGTGGTGCCATCAACCGTGATTGAGAGCTCACATAGTAAGGAGGTCTTGCATGGGAAGAAGAGCAGCTCAGTTTTGTTGAAGTTGAGCTTCAGATGGTGGCTGGCCATCCAGGTGGAGATGTCAGCCAAGCAGGAAGATATCTTATCATTGACCTGTGTGGCCGAGGGGGGGAAAGAAAAGAAGAGTTGTGTGTCATCTGCATAACAATGATAGGAGAAGCCATGTGAATTAATAACTGAACCAAGAGATTTGGTGTATAAGGAGAACAGCAGAGAACCCAGTACAGATCCCTGCGGCACTCCCATAAAAAGGGGATGAGAAGCAGAGGCAGACCCCTTTCAGGTGACCTGGTAGGACCTATCTGCAAGATAGGAAGCGAACCAAGACAGGGCAGTCCCAGCGATGCCCATCCCAGCCGAGGTGGAGAGGAGTATTTTATGGTTGACCGTGTCGAAAGCTGCAGACAGGTCAAGAAGGATCAGGACAGAGGAGAGGCGTGAGGTTCTTGCAGTAGCAAGTGCCTCCGTCACAGCCAGGAGCGCAGTCTCTGTTGAGTGCCCAGATCGGAAGCCAGACTGGTGAGGGTCTAGCAGGTTGTTCTGATGGAGAAAAGAGGTTAGTTGTTTAAGAACTGCTCGTTCAGGGGTTTTGGACAGAAAGGGTAGAAGCGATACGGGTTGATAATTCATTACATCGGAGGGGTCTGAGGTGGGTTTTTTGAGAAGTGGGGTAACACGAGCCATCTTAAAATCAGAGGGAACATGACCAGAGGAAAGAGAGGAATTAACAATGGAGGACAGATAGGGAAGGATCTCGCTGGATATTGGGCACACTGAGTCTATGTACCTGGTCTGAACATCATCTGTGCCACATTTGGTGAAGATTGGACAAAATTTGTGACCTGTGAAAATTTAAAAAACTTTTACAGAAAATCCAATATGGCAGAAAATGCAATATGGTGGAAATTGACGTCAATGGGTTGAACTCTGCTTGATCCAAGGAATCCAACGGTACCTCATTTTTAAAAATCGGTCATACGGCTGAAAACTTACATGGATAAACGTACCTCCAACTTTGACTCGTTGGTGGCGCTAGAGTGCTCAAGGTCATGAATCTTGGTGAAAAAAATCATGGGACTGTCCCCAATCAGTGTACCAAATGTCAAAACTTTTTACCATACAGTTCTAGGGGCTGCCATAGACACCCTAGCCAGAAGAAAAAGATGATGATGATCATGATGATGATGAATAATAAGAAAAGTTAGAAACACAATGGGTGCCCTACGCAGCTTCGCTGCTTGGCCCCCAACTAAACCCAAACCACACCCATCCCACATAGAAAAGAGCGCCACACCCAGAAATGTCCCAAACACATTTTAGAATACAGGTAAAACATGCTTGGGGCGACATAGCTCAGGAGGTAAGACCGATTGTCTGACAATCGGAGGGTTGCCGGTTCAAACCCCGCCCTGGGCGTGTCGAAGTGTCCTTGAGCAAGACACATAACCCCTAACTGCTCTGGCGAATGAGAGGCATCAATTGTAAAGCGCTTTGGATAAAAGCACTATATAAATGCAGTCCATTTACCATGCTTGAATTTAGGCTAACGTGTGTAAAGACTGAGATTGCCAGTGCATCATCGATATGCCTTAGCATAGTCATTTTATAATATTTTCAAATAAAAAATCCTGCATAGTATGCCTTTAAATAAAACATCCCCTAAATGGGCAAGGATTGACAAGATTTGGCATCCGTACAAAGGGGTTAAGGGAGAACAGTGAAATTAATGCCATAATGCCTGAACAAATGATTTCATACTTATTCCGAGTGTGAAACATTATGTACCAGAGACAGGCCAACCTATTCAGCAGTTTTTCTTTGCTTAAAAAGTTCGTTTTTCGACATATCATAGCCTATAGATATATGCTGTTGCAAGGAAATGCTTACTTATTGGTGATCGAGTTAAATCATATTTGTGGTTTTGTCTTGGTAAGGCTGTCCTATATTAATTTATTTCAAATTTGTCAGCTGATTTGAAGCTACCAGGTATTTAAGGTTGTTGGTTTGCTCAGATTCACAGAAATGTGTGTTTGTCCAATCAACGATTTACAGGACTTCTACGTCTTGACCCCATACTTCCTGATACTACTGTATGCCACGTCTGTCGTTCATTTAACAAGCACCCCCTCTGCAAGCCGTTTTAACTTTAATTCATTTCTGGAGGTTATCACAAATTCAATTCCAACTAGTTAGAATGCAAATTCTTGATATCAGAAATTCAATTGTAACTAGTTATAATTTGTATTTCTGATATCAGAAATTTGATTTTAACGAGTTAAAAATGCATATTATTGATATCGAAAATTCTATTTTAACTAGTGAGATCTATGGAGAAAATGAATGGGAGTTTCACATAACCATCCCGGTTTAACTGTGGAGTGATGAAGTGGGCATGAGTAATGTATTATATATACCTAGTGCAATTAAAATAAAATGTGTATATATTGCTTGTATCTTCTGTGAATACAACATTAGTTCATATAACAATGTTGAGTGTTGCTGTACTAAACCATCAGGTTGATGTTCACAGAATTGAAATTAAGTTGATTAGGCTAACTACAGCATAACATTCTATATAAGCCAAATGAATTGCATTTAAATATTAACATTTTGTTACATCAACAAATCTATGTTTGGTTCAAGTAACACAGCCAATACAGACTGACAATAGTCAATTGGTGGTAATTGTGTGCCATAATTATATCAAGTTCATCCAACGACATTTCTTTGAGTGTATAAACTTTTGAATAGAGTGAGTAAATTGGTGTGCATTAGGTTTTACAGGGATGTTTGCATCAGAATATAAGAATTACTAATAAATAACTACCTAGGTTCATTAGTTTTGCTTAAATGTATAGGTTACATTGTGGTTCTATTCTATATAAATATAGTTTATATAACTACAGTTTATTTGTGTTGTTTAAACAAAGTCTGTGGCTAAACTTATTTGTTACAGCTGATGATATTTTATAAAAGAAAAAAGTTTGTCCCAAACACAAAATTGAACAGGTTCCTGAATGTAAGATCTTTACACAGACATGTATGGTGATTAACTTTTGTTAAACGTTTGGTTATTTTCACTTGATTGACATATTTAACATTTTCACTTAGCTTAAATCTTTTTTATACAAAACTCTAATGCTAATGCATGCAATGCTGTCTGCTCATAGCCGGCATAGTAAACTAGCCAACTTTAACACAAATTTCAGTATACTTACATTTTTCACTTGTTTTAAACATTTTTAACACATATGCTTTTCTTAAAACTAACAAACCATTTGAATTTTATTACTTGTTGATGTATTTAGAGTCGGATGGTGTGTCAAATCAACACGTTACGCAAAAACCACAAATACAAAATAAATACACCAAAAATGAACAATATTAAAGAAAGACAAAATTTTTTAAATTAAATATAAATAACCAAAACCCCTGAAGAACGTAAGGGAGAGGTTTGATAAAACCCGACCGATTTTAATTGACCTTTGATTGATCTCATCAATCATCCATCAGTTTTACAGAAACCAAATTCCATATCTCTCTCTCACGGCTTATGACAAAATCCATTCAGTGTTTTATATTGAAGTAAAAGCACCTTAAAATCAAATCTTGGCTTGGCAGCCAATGTAGGAATGCTAGGACAGGTGTTATATGGTAAAAAAATATTTTAGCTTTGGTCAGAATTCTAGCAGCATCATTTTGCATGGGCTAAAGGCTTTAAGTGGTAGCAGATGGAAGGCAAGAGAACAAAAAATTACAGTATTGAGCCTGGAGGAAGCAAAGGCATGAACTGGTGTTTCAGCATAGGGCAGCATTTTTGTGATGTTTTGATATGCTGGTTAAATGACAGACTGGAATCAAATGTAAGACATAGGTTTCTAACGGTTCTGAGCGATGACACAATTATCAATATGTATAACAAAGTTCTCACACAGGTGCTTATGACCATGTGAAAGAATAACTAACATTTCAGTGTTATCAGCATTAAAAGGACGAAGGTGTCATGGTCCTGTGTTTCTGTCTGCGTTTTCCCTGTTGGGCCGCCAGATGGCGGCACTTCTGTTTTGTGTCCTGCTCCCCCTGTGTTAATTGTATGATTGTTTCCCATTGTTCAATCATTGTTTTCAATTGTCTCGTTTTCCCTTCCCTCTCTGTGGCCTGATTGTTCATGGTGCCCTCCTGTGTCTCGTCAGCGTGTGTTCTATTTAAGTTTCCCCCTCCCTTGACTCAGGTGCTGGATCCTTGTGGTTATTCCTGATTGTTTGTTCATATCCATGTGTCTTGCCTATGCCCTGGTGTTCTGGTATTTTTGGATTTTTGGATTTTTCCTTGTTCCTCGTTTTTTCTTGTTTTCCTTGTTTGTTTAAGGTTGCCCTGAGAGGCTTTGTGTTCCCTTTTGTTCCCCCCTTTCAAGTAAAGTCTTTTGGTTCTTCCATTTTGGAGTTTTGTATTTTTTCTCCACCCTCTGCGTTTGGGTCCTACCCCCCACGCATCGCAACAGAAGGTAGAAGATATCCATTTTTAATTTAAATGATAGACAGTTTTATAGGTTAAGCAGTTGAGACATGTCATTGGATTTAATTGGTATGTATATACACTCACCGGCTACTTCATTAGGTGACAGGAGTTGCACCCGGTGTGGTCTTCTGCTGCTGTAGCCCATCTGCTTCAAGGTTTGACGTGGTGTGTGTTCAGAGATGCTCTTCTGCATACCTCGGTTTAACGAGTGGTTATTTGAGTTACTGTTGCCTTTCTATCAGCTCGAACCAGTCTGGCCATTCTCCTCTGACCTCTGCCATCAACAAGGCATTTTCACCCAGAGAACTGCCGCTCACTGAATATTTTCTATTTTTCGGACCATCCTCTGTAAACCCTAGAGATGGTTGTGTGTGAAAATCCCAGTAGATCAGCAGTTTCTGAAATACTCAAACCAGCCCGTACGGCACCAACAACCATGCCACATTCCAAGTCACTTAAATCACCTTTCTTCCACATTCTGATGCTTGGTTTGAGCTACAACAGATCGTCTTGACCATGTCCACATGCCTAAATGCATTGAGTTGCTGTCACGTGATTGGCTGATTAGATATTTGCATTAACGGGTGCAGTTTGCAGTTGAACACGTGTACCTAAAGAAGTGGCCAGTGAGTGTATAACTGGGTATAATCAGCATAGTAATTAAAGTTAATACTATAATTGCAAATAATGTTGCCAAGTGAAAGCACATTAAAGTACAGTAAAGACAGTAAAACCAATGGACGGCGAACTGACCCTTGTGGGATGCCGCATTTCAATATACAGGAGTCAGACATAGTATTATCTTAAGAAAAACAAGTTTTCAACATACAAAAATGCCAAGGTACTCACACATACAAAGTCATTAGGACTTGCAAAATCTAGGCCTGCACATTGTGCCATGTTTCTTGTGACTGGGTGTAATTTTTATATCAATACTTTCAATGGCAGACCTAGGTTTTGCAAGTCTTAATGACTTATAGTGCTTTGTATGTGTGAGTAACTTGGCATTTTTGTATGTTGAAAACATGTTTTTCTTCAGATGTCAGTTCTTTTTGCACTGTGTTTGTGATAAGAAACTGATAACAGTAATGCATATAAATGTAGTCTATGAGAGGTATGCATTACACATAAATACATGCAAACCCACAAACATCGTAGCCAGTCCCAGATCTAGACTGCTGTGATTGGGGGGCAGACAGAGATTTTTGGGGGGACAACTTTATCACATAATTCGTGAGGAGTAGTTCAATGGACCTGGGGGTAAAAATGCGAACTAAGCCTTTAAGAAATGCTTGTGGATTACGGTTATCTTTACAGCCTGATCAAGGTTTAGCGAAGCACTTTCCTGTATGTACTCGCTCATTTGGCAGACATCTGATGAGCATTCATTTACAAAATCATCAGCAATATCCTTCAATCTCAGCTCCTGAGCTCGCAAATTGTGTACCCTTCTCTTCTGTTCCATTTTCTGTGTTCCCTTCTGAGGTCCACTTTTTGTGTTTATAAGATTTATAAGGCATTTTGATACGCTTAAGCTAGGACTCCTCTTTGCTCTCTTCCTGAGGTAGCTTGCTGACCTTACAAATAGACACTTGACATTGGACAATAGCATGCTCAGACATATTTCCCAGCAATCTTTGCATATCAGAAAATAACAGTAGTACCAAAGAAATGACCACAAAGTATTCAATGGAATAGTTAAAACAATATATTTTCTGCAGAATGGGCATATAGGTTAAGTTTGACATGATCACAGACTATTGTACTAAGAATGTGTACTAACCATGACAGAGATGAGTTTGCTTATTGAATCATATATAAAACAGACGGCACTTCTGTAATACTATATTTTGTGATGTTCAATTTCGCACAAATTACTGCTAACTATGAAAGTGTAATGTTTTTAAATGCAACTGTTTTTAATGGGGTGTTGTAGACATGTCAGACGTAATTGTTTGTATGTCAATAGAGAATAAGGCTAGCTAACGTTAATTTAGAAGTGTGGCGTTTGCAGGTAACATTAGCTACAGTAACTTATTAAAAAGCAGTTAAGCAGTAGAAACAGCACAGCGGTCAACTTTTTAATCAATACATCTGACATCATGAAATGCATATGGATCCCCGTTGGTGACTTTTGGTAAACATATGCATTCAATATTGCAATATAATTTGAAAGTCAAAATTTCATAAGGGAATGATGTTATATACTTAGTTAAATGGCTATGAACGGCTTGGCAATAAGATGTTCTTTAATGCGTCACACGCGTTTAAAGAAGGCAGCCCAGTAAGCACAGTTCAGCTGCAGTTTTACTCCACATGGCCTGGCTATATCCTAGCTGGCTAGAAAACTTTCACATTGCAACCAAATCTAGCTGGTTAACTGAACGTGTAGATGGTATATCATCATACAGTGTATATATTCGGTGAAAGACCGGCTAAATTTGGTCCATAAGGATCCAGAAGAATTATACTGTTGCAAAAGCAATAGTTTAAAAGTAATAGACAATTAATAGGTATCAAATACAGTAAGTGTGCATAAGAAATAAAAGATTTGCCTGAGGCAAAGAATTTTACAAGTGAGCCACCAACGAAGTAGATGCAACTGGAGTGAATTTTCTTGGTGAAAAATAAATGTCTATTTTGTGTATGTATCTGATGTTTACATTGGCTGGTGAAGCTAAATGTCCAATGGGTAGTCATTGTTTGTGGGCTTGGAGCATTTGTGATGATGTAATCAGGCAGAAAAAAGAAAAAGGAAAAAACGCAAAATCCCCTAAGTTTGGGGGTTTATTGTGTAGCCATGTGAAGTAGTTTATGAATTCTGTCTGTTGACATGAGGTCAGCAGGTACAGAAATGAATGTCTGTGGTCATTGTGGTTATTTATGTAGAAAATCCTAAAAACCAAATCTAATGTGTTACCATTGCTATGTATTGATTAATTCATTATTTATTAATCACTGAAAGCTATCTTATACTTGTTCCAAGGAAGCAATTGAACACATTTGACTGATCAGAAACACATGTGACTCCATTTGTCCCAAGCATTATGGTGCTATGAAAAAGGGGGGGGGGGGGTGGGGGGGGGGGGTAGTGGTGATGAAACAAAAATATCTTTTAATAAAGCTGAGAATCTGCATTTTAACCATGTGAACTGATTACAAATCTAAAAATAGGTCTTGGTCCCAAAAAGTATGGAGGGTATTGTATTGTAAATAGTAGGCCACGATGTGTCTTTTGGTTTCATCTGTAGAGGTTAAAGGATACTATTTCAGAACAACTTGTGTCAAAGTTCACTGTAATTGGCATAACTGCTGGGAGACTTTTTTCACTAAACATGGAAATTGAAAAACAAATTATTAGTTTTTTGTATGTTATAAAACATTGTTTCAGCAGTTTCGAACTGTAATACATTCTCTGTTTGTGTCCAACACAAAAAACATAGTTTTGTTAAAACGTCTTTTCAAATACACTGTAGGCTGTTTCATATGTCAGTATCATTAATATTTTACAGCCTAACAGGGGTGATCTTAGCATTTGTTTTAATTTAATAAAACTCTGGAATGATATGAAACCTTGAAGTGATGTGGTTGACTTTGGTAAGTTACCTTGGAAACAAAAGCTGAGTTGTAAAGCCGGCAAGCTTTACCACACTCCTTGTCTGTGGCATGTTTTAATCCACCCAAGTTTAATCTACCCAAGCCCTCAGAGCTGGAAAGCATTCAATATTCTACAGTCCCTAAAATTGGGTCTGGAGCCGGAGAGGAAATACTAGTATCCTGTATATACAACTTCTGTCTGTCTGAAAAAAAGGCTGCACAAATGGAAAGCATGCAGTGCTGGCCGGGAATCGATCCCATTTTCAGTCTGACAAATTTAAATTCACTGTGGGGCTGAGACAGCACAAACACACACCACAGTACAAAATAAAAACATATCCTCCGCTCCCATAAATAGACAAAAATGAAGAAGTTAAATTGATGGAATCTCTATTAGAGCAAAACAGTAGTTTTCATCAGTGACACGGTTACATTATTTCAGATTTTTTCTAAATCATGTTGGTTTCTGAATTCTCAATGATTTATTAATGAATGATTTCTAACCTGTGATGGTAGAACACCATTATGTTATCTTTAGAGACTGGCTTTTATATTTATAAAGAGAAATGCTATCATGGGTGGACCTCTATATTTGATAATGGTAAAACATCATACGACCCACAGACTAGTTATGATACATAATGGGTACTTACATTAGGTAGGTAGCATACCCCCAAATCACTGTACTCTGACTGATGTCTTTTCTCAGGTTTTGTGATTGTTTTCTCCCAGAATTGGGCCCTCCAGTAGCCTACATTTGAGTCTCTTTACCTTCTGAATGGCAAATACTGTGCAACTGTGTCTGTCTGTGAAATGAATCGAGAAATTTGATTGGCTGCACAACAATGTAAACGGAATGTACTACATTTAATCACAAACATATTAATACATATATAAGCAGTAGTAAAAATAAACACCAATTTCTCTTTCTGACCTGTATACACTACCTTAGCTAAACCCTATGGTAACATCTTTATGCCCTTGTTATTTTCAACACTAGCTCTAAGCTGAAAGATTTTGTCAGAGTTGTTATGGCAACTCTGAATCCAGCTTCAGTGATGGCAGTTTGTTCTACTGGATCTTATAAGCACATCAAAATTTAACCATTGCCCTGTATGATCAGTGAGTCTCTTTTATAATGTAACTGCACCACCTGTTGATTGAATTGCATTATTGCAACAGAAAAATGCCACCCCCAACCATTTATTCACCCCACAGCCCTGCCCACAGTAATGTTATATACATGCTGTTCTGCTTCAATATCTTTCACAGCAAGATGGTTGAAAACAAGGCATTAAAGTTCCTGAATATTTAGTATGTGGTAAAAATGTAAAAATGCAGCCTTTCCTTAAAACATTAGACACAGGCTGTTGGCTAATGACACACCCAGCACTGGCTCATGTGGCTCCAAAATATCTGATCTGCTCCCAAGGAGTGTTTCCTCCAAGCAACTTTGCAGTGTAGCAAGGGATGTTGTGTCACCCCATCGCTCTAGACTGCTCCAGCTCATGTGCTGAAGCTAACCAGGCCAGAAAGAGAAGGGGAAGGCCCAGATGCACAACTGTGCAAGAGGAAAACTACATCAGAGCTTCTAGTTTGAGAAACAGACACCTCACAGGTCCTCAGCTGGTAGCATCATTGAATAGTACTGACAAAAAATCAATTTCATCTGCATCAGGGAAGACAAATCCAGGATGCTGTCCATAATACTCTTTTCCAATCATCTACTGACCAATCTTTGTGTTGTTTTGCTCATTTGAACCTTTTCATCAAGTTTGTTCCCATAAAGCCAGCATCCCGGAGTCGTGTCTTCACTTTTGCAGATCAAACTGATGTTTGGCGAGTACTGTTCCATAAAGCTTCCAGCTGAATATCTGTGAGGTGTCTGTTTCTCAGACTCGAGACTAATGTACTTGTCCTCTTGCACAGTTGTGCATCTGGGCTTTCCACTTCTCTTTCTGTCCTGGTTAGATCCCGTTTGCTCTCTCCTTTCAAGACAGTAGTGCACATCTTTGGATGAAATATTCAGTTTCATGGCAATGTCACACATGGAACAGCCTTCATCTCTCAAAAGAACAATTGACAAATTTCTAGCAGTTTTTTTTTGCCCATTTTTTAAACAAAAAATTTTAGAAATGTCAGTGTACTAGATACAGCAGCAACTGAGATATTTTTAGCTTAATTAAACAGCACAATTATTATCAGCTGTGCTTAATATGATGAGAGTCCTTACTCTAATACCAAATTAGAACATTAGCAGGAATACCCAAGGATGAGGTAATAGTGTGCTCAGTACACTGGAGTAATGGCTTCTGGAAATGGGACTTTCCAATCATATGTAAAGACTGAATTAAAAAATGGTTATTTCTGACAGTAATAGTTATTTGTAACATCATATGTTGGCTGTATTTTTTTAATTTATATAATGGTAACTTGGTGAACATAAGTATCAGTTTCTTTCCTAAATAAATTTCTCAGTGATTCCAAACTTTTGAACGGTAGTGTATAAAGATAAAAATGTAGTCAAAATAATATTATCATAGTAGCATCTTAATTTAATAGCACCATATGGCAGTTTCATTGCTTACTAATTTATTCATCAAAATTCATCACCCTGAACCATGAACACAAGAGAGCGACATTATGGCAGATTACATTAATATTAATATCAAAATAACAATATAATTAAACCAATAATGACAGAGTGGATTAATGTAATCCTCAGTCTCCTGGGTTGAATGCTTAACGTATTCTAATACATCAGTTCTGCCTCATACTTATCCATGCACTGGTGTGCCTGTGTAAGGTACATGCACTGAGATGTAAAACCACGCAGACCAAATTGTAATGGAATAAAACTTACATATTCTACTGTGGAGATCAGAAAAGAAATCAGTCCACGGAAAGCAATTAGTTCAGCATGAAAAATATTAGAATAAAGTATGTAAAAGTACTGTCCAAAAGTTTGTTGTTTCCATTCGTACTTTGGTTGCAGGAACACAATGTCAGAGTTAAGAAATTTCAGGACAGGGGGCTTGTGTGAAGGAGTTACGATCCTTTCATAGCTGAAACAAATTTCACATTTTAACACAACAGCCCAGTTACTTTCTCATCTGTGTGTATTCATTTACTTGCACAAGGAAGAATACTTTAATGCCTTTGAGTTTGGGCAGGTTTCTCCGAAATTAATCTAGCTGTCCACAATCGCACCCTCTGAGCGAGGATTTCAGATGTGAGTTGTTTAGAGGATGCTCTGCAGGTAGCTTATTTTGCACACACATTACTTGCACACACAGGGCTTTCAGAAACAGTCCGGACAGAGCAAGGGATCTTCTCAAGGGCAACACAGAGAGAGTGACCAGACAATCAGAAACAGAAATGTGCAAGAGATTTCAACAAACTATAAACAGAAAAACAAAACTAGAAAACCTACAATAAGACAAAAGTAAAAATACATCAAATCAACAAAATAAACCATTTAATTAATATAAGAACATGGCAGAAATGGGTAAAAAGCTTCAAACTGACAAAATACAGCATATTTACAAAGAAATAATATTCTTCAAACTATTGAATAATACAACCATGACTCACCAATGTTCCACATTAAATGTAAAGGAAACTGAAATCCAGGAAACTGAAATCCAGGAAACTGAAATCGGTGAATTCTGGCTAATGTGTTTTAATACTTTTTTGCATTCACAAACTGTTAAATAAAATTATAAAAGCCTGTGCCTTAATTGGCATGATTTCCCCTCTTTGCTAAATGCTAGGTTTTCAGTGGGTGGGGTTAACTGAGTATTAACAACAACAAAAAAAAAGTCCAGTGAAATTATTTCCAGATGTAATAAGTAAATGATGCTCTTCCTACTTTCGTGAGGGTAAGGCAAGCTAAGTTGAAAATGCTTTAGTATTGCCCCTTCTCTATATGTGGAGAAAACAATATGCTGAAGAAAAACAATAAATGGGTTTTATTTCTGGAGCCCATGGGTGCTGCAATATTACAATCACCAATACTGTATTTGCAGTGCCCATTTTCGTCTGAAACTTGTCATGGAATACAGTGGGCCTATCGTTAGCTACAATTAAATAGCTTTTAAGCATAGACATGTAGAATCGAAGACTTTCTTTATTCAGGTGTAATGTCTGGAGTTTGAGACCGTTTTTGTGTCTAATGTCAGTGTATATATTAGCTCAGTGTTACAACATTTACACATTGAATGATCTTCAGGTTTAACTATACAATGGTAAAGCATAGTTTATGTTGCTTTCTTTAGTTTTTGTCTGGTAGTGTAAGCCAACAGCTGTCCTTGTCTGCTGAAAAAGTTCACAACAATCCAATAGCATTTATTACAATTTAATGTTCATAATTGTGTAAAATAAAAAAAAAGAATTAAAAAAAGACTGATAATTCAATGGAGCATGAGGCGGTTATGTTGAGCTATTTAACCAAATGCCAACTGTAGCTACAGAAAAAAAAAATTACATCTTACAAATTCTTTACAAATTCTGTCATAGAATCCCACAGAGCAATATCACATTTTCCCCCCTTTCCCCAATACATTCACAGCATGTTTTGTGTTCACAGTATAGCGTCAGGTTTTATACAGAACTTTTACTAAAACCACTTATATAATATACCATGACTCTGATATTAGCAGCACTCCTACATAATACATTATGTTAAATGCAGAGGCATGTTATGGGCCTTTCAGAATAGATTTTAGGAATCGATACCTTACTTGTACAATATTACGCTGCAAATTAATGAACTGACATTGTGACCAATTCATTTATATGCATTTGTATGATTTGGAAAGTAAAAATGCTGACATTACTGAGTGCACAAATCTGGAGTTTTGGTGCACTGGATATGTAGCTATCACAGAAAATGTTTAGCACAGAAATGCTATTCCTAAATAATAACTGCCGTAAAAATGATTTAGTTTCTTGCTGCACCCATAGCATAAGCATTTTCTTGCTCCTTGTTCCTCGTACAGCAGAGTTCTTGGACTAACAATCATAAACATTTGCAGTTAAAGGATAAAATGTATATCTGTACCTTGCAAAACATGGCTTTGTGCAGTTTGTTAAAGCACACTGCTGACATGGAAATGAGTAAATACTCAGTTTAGGAGGCCCTGAAACAGACTGCCATGTTGAAGCAAATGTTCCCCCATAATTTAACATCGGCTAATGTTGTTAGGAACAATTGAAAGAATTGAGGAAATGTTGGGTATTATTGCTTTGGAATACATCTTATTTAATTTCGGTGAGGCAAGATAGCCTATATTGTTTGTAGTACCGTAACTTGGCGTCATTTTGATATCAATACTTTTAATGGCAGGCCTGGACTGGTCTTGTATGTGTGAGTAACTTGGCATTTTTGTACGTTGAAAACGTGTTTTTTTATGAGATATCATTTCTTTTTGCAAAGTGTTTTATTATGAGAGTGAGAAATGCGAAGTGACCCTGTAAGAAACGGTTGAGGATTATGGCTACCCTTGTGTGAATTTGTACAGTCTGATGAGCGTGTACCGTTTAGCAGTTTCGGTTTGCTATATATGTAAAACAGTGGCTGTGACAAAGGGTGCGGTGGCCTAAGTGTAAACGCATCAGAAACGCAGGTGAAATATGGCCAGTGTATGTACTGACGGATTTGACGGCCATCCAACGAGCCTTGATTGAGAAAAGAATCAGCAAGCCTGTAGAATTAGAGCTCCCTAGGTCGCAACTTGTGTACCCTGCTGTCCTGCTCCGTTGTCTGGTATTTCGTGGAGATGCACTTTTACTGTTTGTAAGGTTTAAAAGGCATTTTGATAGGCTTATCTGCAGGTGGGAATCCTCTTCGCTGTTTTGCTAAGCTAGAAACGGAAAACTTGATAGTGGAGAATAGGAGCAGACGCATATGTGACAGGTGCTGGTGTTTTGGTCCTCAAGTAGGGCAAGGTCATTTTTCAGTTTTTTAGAAGAAAATATGCTTATTTGAATGTTGGTACTCCTAAAATCAAGTAGCAGAGAAAATCCCCTTGAAAGATCTTGAACTTTTCACACTTCTCACAGGGAGATAAAGGGTGGGAACAATAGCTAGTTAACTCCACCCCAACCACTCCCCCGCTAGAGTACCTGTAAATCTTTGCCCATTTAGGGGTTACCCTATTTAAAGCTTTATAACTCCAGATGTGAACACCACAGAGACTAGAAAAATGTCTTAAATGAAGCAATACATTTGTACCATTTATAATACTAGCTTAGATTACTTTATATTCATAATTTTGTAAGAAATAAAGTGCCACAAATGCAATGGTCAAGGCAAAAAATCTAAAATGAATTTGCTCCTTTTTTAGTTTGCAATGAAATACTGTGAGATTGCGGGTTAAAGTATACATGTCCTGGATCAAAAACTTCTTGACCACAAGTTCATAAAATCTAAGGGTGGATATGTAGAACTACTAAAGATCTATGAAGCAAAAACTAAGCAGTGTACCCCAGCATCTCCAAATCTACCCAAAATGTCTAAATTATTAACACTGGTCTAAAATAGCTAAGGGTCCAGAAACAAATCCAAAATCTCTCCAAAAAGGAATATAATGCTTTTTGTCCATTGTAAAGCATATGAGCCCCTTATGAAGGTTTAAGATGAAACATAGATAAAATTTAAACATTAGATAATACCACTAACCTATTTAAAGACACTCAATTTCTAAAATAACGTATATAACCGAAATATTTTGAGCAGTAATACTTAAATAGCAATGATGAAATCTTATCTATGTTCAGTAGATGGAGACACAGACAGTAAATCAATGACAGTTCTATTCGCTTCTGTTTTGCTCCAGAAAAGAATGTCAGATAGGTCCATCAGCAAACATATGGCTTAGCTATGCCCAGAAGTCCTCAATAATAATGGTATTTTCCAACGAATTACGAAAAATCGTTGACAATGTTTCGTTAGGTGCAACGTCTTTTAATGCTACCATATATAGAGCGAATGCCATGGTAAGAAAATGTTCAGTTACGCTAACCTATAAAACGCTATTCCAAAAGCAAAAATAGACATGTTATACATCGTTAGAAAGCTTATACTCTCACCTACTGATTGAGCGTCCGCCATTGTAGCAACCTCACAGAGTAAACAAACATAGGCTACTACCACACGGCTTTATTTATGGGCGGTGGCTTGACCGAAACAAAGTGACAATAGCCAACGAAATCAAACATGCTAATTAAACTGCACCCCCATCACGCCTCCAAAACCCGGCTGTAAGAATCACTAAAACAAGCCGACTTTGCTGACAAATTATAAGTATTTAGTGACCCTAAAAATGTTGTTTATTCTATTGAGTGACTTCTTCAACACTTTAACTTTCGTAATATGAAAAAAAGGAAAACGGTAAAAAAAAAAAAATTAAAAAACCTTTTTTGCTTCCTAGCGCGATTTCAAGATTTGCGACTTGCGGACCTTTTCTCCAGCAGTTGTTGTTAAAATAGAGGGTTAAGTAACGTGTGAAATCTATCGCACTGATGTGCTTTTTTCATGTTCAGTACTAGTAGTTATAATTATGAGTGAGTCATAACTTTAAATGTAATGTTTTAATGGGGAGTTGCAGAACGTACATACGTAGTAATTGTTTGTATGTGACTAGATAGAGAACAGGGCGAGGCAACATGAATGTAGAAACGTGGCGTTTGCTGATAAGAAGGTTTTGTACGGTAGCCAAGTGAAGAAATATAGTTAGTAGAAATGGCACAGTGGTGAACTGGTGTAACTTTTTAATAAAAGGAATACATTAGCCGTCATGAAATGCATGAAAAGCAACTATAAAAGTGTAAGAAAACGTTAGTGTAAAAGAGGAAATTATCTGCCTGAGGGCGAGGCGGGATTCAATCCTTCAACCGGAGGTTTATCAGTCTGTGACTTTGTTAGTGCAGCACCATGACATAGCTATGCAATGCGTGAAATATCATTAGCAAACCTGTCCGTGGTTTTAAATAAAAACACAGGCCGGTAAGCACAGAAGAGCTCCCGTTGAATCCACATGGCTTTGCAATATTGCAGCCGGTTAATAACTGAACGTGCAGACGGTACGTCATAATGCAGTGTATACGTTCGGTGAACGGCGGGTAGATATGGTGCAAAAGCAGTAATTGAGAAGTAGTAGACAATTATTAGTGAGGGTAAAAGCAGGTTAAAGAAACGTGTCCCTAGGTGGGCTTTAACCTAAGACCCCATGTTCCCAAGACTGTAACCTTACCCACTAGGCCACAGGCAGATTACCTGTTTAAACTGGAAATGTTTCAGAGTAAAAAGGTATGGGTATTTTGCGTGTGTATGCAAGTGTTTGATTGGGTCGTGTAGGTGAAGATTTGGCTGGTGTCAGTAAAATGTCCAATGGGGAGACATGTTGTCAGTGGGATAGGCGGCAGGAAAAATAAGAATGAGAAGAAGAAGGAGAAAACGCAAAATCCCCTTAGTTTGGGGCTTTATTGTGTGGACATGTGAAGTTGTTTATGAAATCTGTCTGTTGAAATGGGGTCAGAATGTACAGAATTTAAAGTTTTTAAGGGCTGAGTGTCTGTGGCTGTTGTGGTTATTTCTGTAGGGAACCCTGAAAAGTGCCAAACTCTCGGTGCTGTATAGGTATGGGGCATGCCCCCGCCAAAGCGTAACTTGGCGGGATGACATACCTGCCATCCCAATTTATATTTCTAGGCAGCCGCTGAGCAGAGACAAATAAGTTTTTAAGTGCAAATGAATTCATTTTTAAGACATTCTCAATGCAAAACAACAAGTTTAAAACAAACAGAATATTAAATGCTCAATTTGTCTGAAGAAGTGGTGTTTTTGGTCAGTGAAGTTCCAGGACAGCATCAATGAATCTGTAACTGCCCTTTCAGGGCAGCGAGAAACTTGTGGAGCCAATACTGTACTCAGTACAGTAGTTTATGGCTTTATGCTTAAAATTTAAAATGACTGAAGCAGCAATCAGTATAGTACACTCCAAACTGATAGTATAAATATTGTGAATTGTATAATAGATTCAGACTGCCAGTTCTGAACAACACCAAGTCCGATCACAGCAAACAATGACAGGAGCAGGAATACTTTGTTAACAAGACTTTTCCATAAAGTTCTAAGAAGATGTTGCCAAGCGCAGGCCTGGAGTCTCTTGTGAGCAGCTCATCTGATTCTCTTGCCCTCTCCGTTGGGGCAAAAGCTGCAGTGGATTGCGCCTGTGAGGTCGGAGATGACTCCAGCCTTGGCTAGTGCCCTCAAGAGGGCCCCCTCACGGTCCACGTTGTGCATGGGCTGATGCAGCATGCTGGTCATGGGCAGACTGTCGTAGTAATGGAGTGGAGCCCCCTCTTGGCTCAGATTGTACCCAAATCCTGCCAGGCTCACTTCATCACAGAGGTATGTGGCGAGGTTGAGGGCAGAAATGCCGATGGTGGGGACATTCTGTGAGGGGAAAAAAATATATATACACACATACTTTATTAGGTACACCTGTTCAACTGCTCATTAACGCAAATATCTAATCAGCCAATCATGTGGCAGCAACTCAATGCATTTAGGCATGTAGACATGGTCAAGATGATCTGCCGAAGTTCAAACCAAGCATCAGAATGTGGAAGAAAGGTGATTTAAATGACTTTAACGTGGTGGCATGGTTGTTGGTGCCAGACGGGCTGGTTTGAGTATTTCAGAAACTGCAGGGATTTTCACGCACAACCATCTCTAGGGTTTACAGAGAATGGTCCGACAAAGAGAAAATATCCAGTGAGCGGCAGTTCTCTGGGCGAAAATGCCTTGTTGATGGCAGAGATCAGAGGAGAATGGCCAGACTGGTTCGAGCTGATAGAAAGGCAACAGTAACTCAAATAACCACTCGTTACAACCGAGGTATGCAGAAGAGCATCTCTGAACGCACAACACGTCGAACCTTGAAGCAGATGGGCTACAGCAGCAGAAGACCAACCCGGTACTAGCAAGTACCTAATGAAGTGGCCGGTGAGTGTATATATATATATATATATATATATATATATATATATATATATATATATACGTATGTGAATAATAATAGCCTGTCCAGGGGGTAACTCCTGCCTCTCGCCCAATGCACGCTTGGATAAGGCTCCAGCACCTCCCGTGATCATGCCTGGGATAAGCGGGTATAGATAATGGATGGATGGACAGATGGATAATAATAATAATAATAATAGTTGCAAGCAGCGATACACAGGATCCAAGTACACACAGTCAAAATTACACCACTTAAGTGGCATATCAGTGCCAAAATCACTCAGTTATCATGCCAACTTTCATAGATTTCTCCCATCTGGTTATGGTAAAACTGGGGACAAAAGAAAATGTCTGTTATCATTTCAAAAATTCATTAATTCAACCTTTATTTAAGATTCTCGATGACAATTGAGCGTAGGAACCCTCTTTCTCAATGCGCCGAGATTACAAGAGGTATAAGAAATAAAAGCATAAAAGAGATAATAACAAGCATCAATTAATCAATTTTTGCAGTTCCTTCCAGGTGTGAGGGGCACAGAATTTAAAAGCAATCTTTCCTAGTTCCGAATTAGTTCGAGGAACGTGGAGTGTTAGCCAGTCCTGAGAGCGAGTGTAGTGATTTCCATTTTTCCCAATCCAAGAGGTCAGCAACACAAAAAAACTTATTTTCCAGATGAGGAAGTTGATCGCTACAGAAAGTTTTACATTTCTAAATGACAAAATAAATAATAATAATAATATATATATATATATATATAGAATCTGGCTGTGGCCAATTTTTTATAATCCAAACAAAAACAATAGGGTTCCAGCACCTGCGGAACTTGAAACCCCAATAATAAAAAACCTCTTTACAATACCATCAAAAACAAATAATTAGCCATTAAAAGGATGCCCACAATGAAAACAATCATGTCATTAAGTTCTGTGAAATTTACAAACCCAGAGAAAAATTAATGCCAATTAATATAGCTGCAATCAGCAATGCCAGGGGCCAAGCACCAAGTGTGAGCTGTAGCACATTTCAGGGTACTTTTTCATGGACCGCAAAACTAATTCAAATACCATCCATACCAATGTTGATGTGTATTGGATGCAAGAGTACATCAATAATAATTATGTGAATAATTATGTGAAAATTGAAGTTTGGAAGTGGGGCTATACATATTATTAGGGCGTGGTAAGCCATTTTGGCTAAATTAAAATTGTTGTCCTACGTCTATCTTTGGACTTTCTTTGACCTTTTAATACAGGGACTTGCTGTATATCATGCGTGGTGAATTTGGTGAGAATCTGGCAAACATTTCAAGAGAAGTATGGAAAGGTTTTTCAAAAAATGATGAATGACGGAAAGTCCAATATGGCGGAATATGGCTGCGTTTACACAGGATGCACTTTGATTCTGCCGTTAGCATCCGTTTTAAATAAAGAAGATGAAAGAAAAGTTGGTTGTTACCGTTTCTGGCCTCTTGAAGTTGCATGATTGCACAAATCATAAGTACCATGACACAAATAAGCAGTCCAAGGGACGGCGACAAATTATAAAACCGATTAAAACGCATCCGGTGTGAACGCAGCCTATATGGGTTCTATGGCTTCTAAATTTGGTCAGGATGAGGAGGTACAGATGTGAAATTAATTTGTTGCATGCAAGTGACACAGTATGGCCATAATAATTTTGCAATTCATATTGCAATCTTGCAGGTGGCGAAGGTGTCAGTTGCATGTGTGTCATGCATAATACATTGGCAGTCACACTGGACATGCCTGTAAAATTTTATCTGATTAGCACATTTGGGGGTACACTTTGTCAGAGTGCAAACCAAATCCAAAAACCTTGCAAACCAACTTTTGTGTGTATTGGATGTAAGGGTACAACAGTAATAATTATGAGAAAATTCCAGTTTTAAAGTGGTGCTGTAACACCACCTAATGCAGTAGTGCAAAAAAATTTTATACACGACCTACATGCATCCCTCTTCAATTACATTTCAAAATTTTGAAGAGGCTGGATTTAAAGGAGGTGTGGTCTTTAGAACATCATTAGCAGAATTTATGCATATTCATACTTAATTTTCTTGAAGAATGATTGACTGAGGGGCAAGTGCTTCTCAGGACTTGTCGCAGGGAAGTGGTCTGAGGGTTCCTCTCAAATGTCATACAATTTTGGCTTATGGAGCCAACGCAAATTAGTATTTTGCAAAAAGCACCCCCCCCCCCCCCAGAGGCTATATTGCACTATAACACATGGACCTCCACAATACGGGTTTCTACATCACCTGAAGTATTGTTGTAATCAACCTAAATTTGGGGCCATACACATAATTTGGGTGTGGTCAGCCATTTAGGTGGAATTTAAATGGTTGTCCTACGGTCACCTTTGGACAAAATTTACATCGCAATTTAACACAGTGATGTGCTGTAGATCTTGCATGTCTAATTTGGTGAGTGTCAGACAAGCAATGTAGGAGAAGTCTGGCTTATTTAAAAAAAAATTCAAAATGGCAGAAAATGCAATATGGCAGACTTTATGGTTCTTTGAGCAAATTTGTTCAGGATGACGAGTTACGCTGAAATAGGCTATAGCACAATTACATGAATCTGGATGGCTTTAATCATTTTTTAAATGTTGCAGATTTAGAGGTGCTGTGGCAAAATATCTCTTCTAGAATTTATGCACATTAATTTTTAATTTTCTTTATGAATCGTGGACGGAGGGAGACTGCTATAGGGAAGATGAATGCACATGACTGTGAGGCACATGAATGTGAGCAAGAGATCAGATCTGGCTGCTGGGAACATATGAGGTCAGCCATTCAGAAATATATTCTGGGGCTACATTGCTTAAGGCCTTAAATATCATTAAGAGAATGACAAATAAACTGCTAACTGACAAATGAACAGTACAGGGGGGAAAAAACCTTTACACTTTGCTTTTGTAACGGTTTTGAATTTTTAATTTGGGGCACTTCTGTTAATAAAACAAATCACCAGAAAACAACTGTCAATTGCTGACCAGCCATGTATAATTCTGTTAATTTACAGATGTTCTTAGTACACAAAGCCCATTACAACCCACCAAATGGATGGACAATAGGAAGCACAAGATATTGGTAATTACTTATGTGACAAGTAGCCAAGCAAGGCATCATCTAGCTAGCTAGATAGCCAATTTTATTTTATTTTCCTTTTAAATGATTTTCAAAGCTAATTGGGCAGCTATTTGTATCCTTCCCAAAACAGCCATCTTTCATATAACGTAGAAACAGACAAAAGGCAAGGGCAATGCTGACACCATGCGACAATACATTGACAATGAATACCCCTATATTTTTCAAGGTGAGAGAAGAACAGAATTGAAATTTGGACACCATGAAATCCTATAATATCCAAGATTCTTTGAAATTATCTATGGAATAATTTCAGGGACTGTGGAGGAACAGAGTGAACACATGTGCTATATTATGTATCTGTTCAGTCATTTGAAGAAGTTGCTACTTCTCCAAGGTGCATTCAATATAATATTGTTTCCTTGTGCATCACAATGGAAAAAGGAGAAAATATCCCAGACATTTGCACAGAAGTAAACAATTTTTTCACACAAATAAACATCTAACTACCATCACAAACTACCATCTTATGGTCTGTTAGTAATGCAAACATAAACCTGCTCCATGACACAAGTTGTTTTCAGCATGCACACTGTTGTCTGAGAAAAAGCTAATCTTACCTGCTGTTTCTTCAAGCTTTGTTTTCATATGAACACCTGTATAGTTTCCTCTCAAATGCTGACCGTTTCATTGTTCAGTGACCCTACTCACAGTGTACCTAAACCCACCCCTACAGGAGTACCAGGTTATGTAGCCCCATGCCTGATGTGGACTGGCTCACCTGATCCCAACCCCAGAGGCGGGGCTGCGGCTCTGGCAGATGCAGGAGGTCCAGTGCGGTCTCTCTGATGATCTCAGGGTTCAGGATGCGGAACTGGGATGGCTCAATAGGAATTTTATCCGGCACCTTCTGCCAGAAGAACAGCCAATCCCATAGAGACTACAGGGGAAAAACAGGAAAGGAAATATATTTGTATTTTTTTAATGAACAGCACATGGTAATCCAGCTGTCAGAGCACATTAGCCTGGAGTCGTGACTTTAAACTGGACTTTACATTATTATTAGTGGTTTACACCCAGAGGGCTTTAACCACTATTGTTTTCCCGTAAATTTATTATTGTTGTTCTACTCAAGTTTGCACGCTTTCCCGTGAGATGGTATATGCCAG
Organism: Anguilla anguilla; assembly: GCF_013347855.1. Lineage (NCBI taxonomy): Eukaryota > Metazoa > Chordata > Actinopteri > Anguilliformes > Anguillidae > Anguilla > Anguilla anguilla. The sequence goes on from NC_049207.1 coordinate 35,517,892, forward strand.
GGGCTTCAAACTTCGCAGCAAGGTTCATAATTACAGAGGATACCCACATATGTAATATTTCCCATCAGCACACATGGTGGCACTATATTTAAAGGTTAAATTTTCACCCCTTTCAAACGCCATATCACCCATTCCCTTTGTTCAATTCATGTGAAACTTAATCTCTGGAGTAACCTGTACAATCCTGCGCCAGTGTGTCATATTGGACTTTTTTCTAATTTGAATATTATGTTAAGTTTTTGCACCGATTCAAACAGTACTTGCAGAAAATGTTCAGGTTATCTACACACACTTTGTAACTACAAACCAGCTTGTTGGGATAAAAGGTATAGCAGCTATGAACCAACAAATTTGAGATTGGGCATGGCCTCAAACAAAAATGTCTGTATCTCAGTCAATTTTCATCAAATCGTCACAAAGCTTGGCAGGCACGTTTCCTATCGTATGATATGATATAAATTGGTCAATAGAGGGTGCTGCACATGGCAAAAAAAAAACGTTTCTCAATAATGTACTGACAGATTATCATGAAATTGAAAACCCATGGTCTTAATCCATGCAAATACAAATGTTTTGTCATGATTGACAAATGTGGGTGAGGCTTACTGTACATAACTTAATCTCCATAGGCATCCATGTCATTTATATCTCAGCCACTGAATACAGTAGAAACGTTAACCATGAAACTATTAAAATGCTTAGTATTGCATGCTTATCAAAGCTACCAGACCTCATAACAAGTAAATATATTGTTTCAATGGGCTGCTTATGCTTACATTGATTTCCGGGTCATGCAAGGACCAAAGAGATGAGGACGGATAAAACAAGGGATTGGAATGCACCCTAGGAGTGCAGAAGTTGGAAATGTCTATGCAAAGTCAGTGGTTCTGAAACTGGGTTCTGATGGACCACTGCACATGTAAGTTTTCATTGCAACTGCAATTGCAATCCCAGAATTTTAACCCAGACACTTAAAGGAGTACCATGGTGATTTTCACACTTTCTCGGTTTTATGTGCTATTTCCACAAGAGGCATTGAAGAAACACAATGAGCAAAGTATTAAATATGTCCGTTCTGTATTTTTTGAGAAATATGCGTTTTAAATTCATCGTCCTATTTTCAACCGGTTGAGAAAGTTGTCATTTTGCTACGTCACGAATACAGTAACCACTCCCATTTCCACGCCCCGTAAAGAAATCTGACAGGACACACCGTCCTGCTGTTCAGACAATGCAAATATTTGACTAACGTTAGGTTCACTTATATTAGAGTGCCTTTAGATTATTTCTGGTTATATTCATTTAGCTAGCTAGCTAACGTTAGCTAGCTAGGAGGTTTGCTTTCATGAGGCAATGTTATCGATAACGTTAGCTTGCTAGTTTGCTTTTATGAGGACGTTATAGTTGTGCTTTTATCTTAACTTGGCTAGCTAGATAGCAAAAATTATAATTGGATATAAGTCAACGTCCTTACCTTAGCTATCTATCGATACTTGATATACTACTAAGCTAGCTAGCTTGTGAAAATTCAGTCTCCCAAAGAGAGAGCGTATCATGGGGGTAGCTATGGTAACGGGGCACGGTCTGTCAATCATAGCTAACTGACGGTTCTCATTACCACGCCCAGACGGTTCGGGTGAATTTTTATAGTGGGAAATTTAGGCTTAGAAAAATACGTTTTAAAGTACATTGAAATGACTGAAGAATAAAAAAATTATGCACATTTGTTTTGTTGTTGCCTGAAGACAACTGGGAAGTGTCACGTTCAACCACCATGGTACTCCTTTAAGACTGGTTAGGAAGGCCAGCTCTGTCCTGGGATGCCCCCTCGACCCAGTGGAGGTGGGGGGAGAAAGGAGAATGATGGCTAAGCTATCATCCCTGATGGAGAACATGTCCCACCCTATGCAGGTCGCTGTAACAGCACTGGGCAGCTCCTTCAGTGATAGGCTGCTTCACCCGTGGTGCGTGAAGGAGAAGGTCCTTCCTGCTGCTGTCAGACTTTACAATCAGCACTGCTCCTAGTAGACCACACACACCACTCATGTGCAACCCACTCACTTTTTGGTGCAATTCACTTACGTGCAATATAAAGTATGTGCAATCCACTCGTGCAACATAAAGTGTACCAAACTTTGCATTGTTTGTATATTTTTTGTATATTGTTGGTATATTGTCTGTATATATTATATCTATTTTTACTCTCCTTGCTATTGCACTATCCCCTTTGCTGCTGAAACACTGCACAGTTCCCCTCTGTGGGACTAATAAAGGATTATCTTATCTTAATAAGCTGTAATTTTTTCCTTAATCAAGATTTTCATGTAAAGAACCACTAAGCCCTGTGGGACCAGCAAAGATTAATTAAAAATGTTTATTTTCTGAATCCAACGGTTCCAACAGTCAATGCCATTGTTAAAGTGTTCAGCACTCTGAATACTGAACCCAAGTGATATTGCGTGCAAGAACCCCTCACTCAACCGACATGTAAAATATGTTTTATGTGATTTAATTTAATAATTATTATTTAAAATGAGAATTATCAATTAAATCACCAAATTCATTGATAGGTCAGTCTACAGTGCACCCGGGGAATCAACCAACAAGTCAAAACAAGCTCTATACCGGGTTTTAGGATTAAATAATTGAATTCAATATGAAGCAGTCAATTAGATTAACAAATTTAAATCATACATTCTTTATTGAATGCAGGCTCACTACTTCTAACTTACAAAACAGAAGACATTATACAAAACATTAAACAATTGACTAGGAAATATGAGAAGAGAAATGGATAAGCCAGACCTTGCCAAAGTATCACCCACTTCCAGTATAAGCGCCACAGGATGAAAGGAAACCAGCTAAAAACACACGCAACCAAGGAACCACCACCAAAATAAAAACAAGAAAACTCTTCTTCCAGGCTCCGAAACCAAACGCAACATCCCAACCTTTTTCCTGTGGCAATCTTAAATACTTCACCCAGCGTGGCTTGAAGATGTTTGCCCTGATTGGGTGATGCCAAGTTAAGGTGCAGGAGAGAAGGGGGGTCAGACTAATTTATGACAAGGACTGGCCTACCTAAAGATTGCATTCAAACTTGAAGTAATGGTAAATGTTAGGCATGTAGGCATGAAGGGTCTCCGACCCCCAATATGGTGTCCTGTGTCATGTGGTTTGTCTCTTCTGAGGAGGTGAGACCCATAGATTGCCTGCCTAGAATAGGGTATTAATGAATTTTACATTGCCCCAATCACATTTGCTTAGATGCTTGTGACGGTTAGGCCAGGGCACATTCTTTTTCACTGTTTCCGTCTCTAAGGGCAAAATCTAAACACTACATATCCTACAGCCCCTTCACTGAACTGGAAGCAGTTGTGGTCTCCAACAATAAGACAAATGAACCGTAGACAGTATACAGGAACTGGGGAGGCTGGAGTAGCCAGAAGTTGCAGAAACCAATACGGTGTCCAGTGCACCGCAATTACCAATTTCTCCATAGGCTATAATGGAGAAACCCCTTTTTCTAGGGGTTTACAATCACATTTTCAACCCAGTTACAAAAAATACATATATGAATAAGAGTCAATGCCAGGTTTTACTTGACATGATTCAATAAAGTTATAGTGGAGTTGTTTTACTCATCATGTCAAACCGGAACAAACGGACAGCAACAACGAATACAGTTGAGGCCAAAAGTTTACATACACCTAGGCTAAAGACATTCAAACTCAATTTTTCACAACTCCACACATTTCATTACATTACATTACATTACAGGCATTTAGCAGACGCTCTTATCCTGAGCGACGTACAACAAGTGCATTAGTTCAACAATTTCATGTTATCATTTCCTGTGTTAAGTCAATTAGGGTATCTATTTTATTTCCATAAGCGGTCATTTCAAAATAATAGCTAAGAGACAGATTTATTTCAGCTTTAATGTACTATATCAGATTTTCAGTGGGTCAAAAGTTTACATACACTTTATTAATATTTGGTGACATTGCCTTTTAATTGCTTAACTTGAATCAAATGCTTGGGGTAGCATTCCACAAGCTTCTCACAATACTTTGCCAGAATTTTTGCCCATTCCTCCTGACAGAACTGGTGTAACTCAGTCAGGTTTGTGGGCCTCCTTGCTTGGACACGTTTTTTCAGTTCAGTCCACAAATTTTCTGTGGGATTCAGGTCAGGGCTTTGTGATGGCCACTGCAATACTTTCACTTTGTTGTCTTTAAGCCATTTTGTTACAACTTTGGAGGTATGCTTAGGACCACTGTCCTGCTGGAAGACCCAGTTGCAACCAAGTTTTAACTTTCTAGATGATGTCTTGAGGTGTTGCTACAGTATTTCTAGATCATCCTCCTTCCTCATGATGCCATCTATTTTCTGAAGTGTACCAGTCCCTTTTCCAGCAAAACATCCCCACAACATGATGCTGCCACCCCCATGCTTCACAGTTGGGAGGGTGTTCTTCAGATTAAAAGCCTCACCCTTTTTCCTCCAAAGCACTGATCATTATGGTCAAACAGTTCAATTTGTTTTCATCAGACCAGAGAACACTCCTAAAACATAGCCTTTTAAAACTAAGTTTAGCTAACAGCAATATAAGAAGTTGGAACGATTTTGAAGTTAAATTAAAACCGTTTTGTTAGCTATGTTTGCTACCTTGTTCAAAACCCACAGACAAGCAATACGAAAGACACTTGTGAATGATATTTCAAACAAAACAATATATTTCATATACTATAATTGATATTTATAAATGATTTCAGCAGGCTTGGACAAAAAAGACATTAAGCTGAATAGACTGGATTGACAGACAGGAACGAGAAGAGAATTACATTTCATTCAACCTCTGCATGATGGTCTTTGTAGGCTATCCATCAGCTAGTCATCATCACGTGTTCAATACAACCAACCAGAGTCTAGTTTTGACTCTCCAATGAGTAAAACAACTTGACTATAACTTCATAATCGAATTGTGTCAAGCAAAATCATGCACTATTCTTTTATGTATAATGGGTGTAAATGGGTTTAAAATATGACAAACTCCTTCTTCGGTAGAAAAAATCTATGGGGAAATGGAGAGGTGTGGTGCACTGGACGACATATTCGTTCCTGCAATGTCAGCAACAAAAGAAAGCGATTACATCCATTCCATATAATAGAGTTCAGTGAAACAAACAAAAAGCGTTCCATTGTATGGAATGCTAAATGGGTCACAATGACGCCTTAATCTCAAAGTTTTACTACAAAAACGGCGTAAAAAACACGTTTTCTTTTCATAAGGCATTTTAAATCCAAAAAACAACGTAAAAAACTGCCGTTTTAATGGCACAAGTTGCCCGTTTGTGCCAATTAACACCACATTTTTTTACTGTAGTGAACTGTTGTGGTCTGATAAGACCTTGATCATCATTGATTGGGTGAAGCAATTTCAACATTAGAGGCAATGAAGATCACCAGGCGGAGCTCATCTGACTGTTAGGGTTACGTGTTTTAATGGCACAAGACAAGCGTACACGGGCATATTGTGTCATTAAAATGCCTGTTTTTTACGCCATTCTCTAGAATTAAAGCACGTTGTGAAAAGAAAACACGCCGTTTTGAACACATGCTGAAATTACACACTACTCAGTAATGTTAACTGACAAATATTGTCTTTAAATGTCAATAGGAATATAAAAGCAAGACAATGCTGATTTTGGTCGCTGATGTTTGATTATTTTGCCTGAAATGTTACCTTTTACAAACAGTTTATGATTTTTTAAATTTTTTATTTTATTTTTTTAAGTCTCACAAAGAACAAATCCAATAGTTAGCTGTTTGATATGAGAAGAATGAAACGCCTTTGCACAGACATGTAATTTGCAATAATCCTCATTCATATGGCTCACTAAAGATAAAAACAGTGCTCTTCTGTTGAATATTATATGTAAGGGAGTGAAAACGTAAGAAAACGTGCCTAACCAAATAATCCCTCTAAACATAATTAAGACAAATTAACAGCTTGTTAAAGTTCTGGGATTGGATTGTGGTTGGCTCAAAAACCAGCATATGCAGTGGTCCCCCTGGACCATGGTTTAGAACCACTGCCTTATACAACATCCATTGCACTCAATCAGATTTCAACAACTTTTAAAATCCTCTGCATAGCAGTCCTTTCACCCTATTCTAAGCTAACAACGATTTCATTAACACTTTTTGACTTAGATGTCACACTGATTTCAGAGCCTCATTCAATACTGTTGTACATCAGGCAGACTATAGCCTATTGCACAATAGATCTAAAGTATAAAAACACTCAGAATGACATTGCTATGCATGCGGTGTCCAACCTCATAATGATACACTGAAAATTACAGGGCGTGAACCACTCAATCGCTGCTTGGAGCTATATATTTTTATTGTTATTACTATTAATATTTGAAGTTGGAGTAGCTGCCAATGTAATATCTCTGCCTGTTTTGGGAAAATGGTCTTCAATACACAGAAAGACACATACACTCAGAAAAGCTCCACTATGACTTTATTAGAACACAATAAGCCGCTACCTGGTTAACCGCTGCAGGTAGTGGAGGTTAGCTGATTAAGTCAGACATCAAAGGTGTAAATATCCAAAGTAGAATACACATGTCTGTGTCCTGCTTTGGAGAGCACAGCATTTTGAGCCACCATTTTCTTATATTGTGGTTAGGCTTTTCTGAGAAACCCAATAGATTGTTTTGTATGAAGCTATACCACTAAACACTGACTTTATCATTGCATTTAAAATAAAAGTTTCAACTCACAACATTACAACTGTGCCTCATTTCTTACTCACCACTTGTTTGCGGGTGATCATGGCTTTCAGCCAATTGAAATCCACTGATTTGTAGACCACAGCGATGAACTGCAGGCTGGAGCCCACATCGTCCCATGTCTGGGGGCTGCCCTCAGGGTAGCTCATTCTGATGGTGGTGTGGCTTCCCACATCCTTACTGAAATTCCGCACGGGGCCACTGTTCAACCTGTGTTCAGAGACATGGGTGAGCACAACCACAGGTCAAAATGAATCTCTTGGGGGTGGAAGCTGGGAATGGACTGACAAGATAGAGGCAAATGTACAGTCCTACATGATTTTCATTAAATTAGGCTACAAAACAAACTTGTAAAATGAGCAATAGTGTTGCATTTATTCTGATCGGTAAATGTAGCATCAGTAACATCATGGGGCTTCCTTAACTTGGTTATGGGGACCTTTGATTACAGGGAGGATGCTGCGCACATCTAGAATAAGTAAAAATGGCAACCTATTAAGGCTATAAAGAATATTCAGAGCCATATTTGTGACTCACAGAAAAAAATGTTAAATCATTGTGCCTGGACTTAAATTACACAGCGGGCATACGCTCATTGTCATGGATGCCCTGAATGTTGGCTGCAATGCCCTTAAAATAACCTGCATGGCCACTTTTACCTTATAATCTATATTGTCACGGTGACTTCCGGAGGCCAAAAAAATTGTTTCCCAACCCAGCTTGTGGAAATTATTATTTTGAGGATTTTTTCAGTACATATCAAAATGGAGCTTATTGACTCTTTTTTGTGGTCTTGGAAGCTGGTTTGTCTTCAATGTCACGCTTCCAAACAGTCAGTTCAACCACAATGCCTGCCTTGTATAGCTACATCAATTAACATGAGTGTCACTGTTTCCAAATCCTATTGCGAAATGACAGTTTCAAACTTTTACACAAAGGTTGTAAGCAGGGAATTTCTGCATGTATGTCCATGCCGATAATTCTGATTTGATTACTGTGCATTCTGTTACTCTGTTTTTAATTCAATAAAAGGAGGTTTTAAAAAAAAAAAAAAACAGTGTAAGTCTATGCTTGATTTTAAATGTCTTCCATTTAAAACGAAGCAGACATAGAAGACAGAGGGCAGACAAGCACATACTCTCCTCTGAAAGTCAGCTGCTGGTACTCATTAGCCTACACCACAGCTCACAAGTGCTTGTACAGACATGAGTCAGAAGTAGGTAATTAATGTGCATTGAATAGGCCGACTTGCAGGCACTCAATCAACTGTGCATCACCCTGCAGAGTGGTCTCACCCATGACTAAATCCGTCCATTAAAGGGTTACTTACACTTACAGGAGTTCTTATTGCATATAAGCACAGTTGAGGCCAAAAGTTTACATACACCTTGGCTAAAGACATTCAAACTCAATTTTTCACTTCACACATTTCATGTTACCATACACTTTCCTGTCTTAAGTCAATTAGGGTATCTACTTTGTTTCCATAAGAGGTCATTTCAAAATAATAGCTACGAGACAGATTCATTTTAGCTTTAATGTACTATATCAGATTTTCAGTGGGTCAAAAGTTTACATACACTTTGTTAGTATTTGGTGGCATTGCCTTTTAATTGCTTAACTTTAATCAAACGCTTGGGGTAGCCTTCCACAAGCTTCTCACAATACTTTGCCGGAATTTTTGCCCATTCCTCCTGACAGAACTGGTGTAACTCAGTCAGGTTTGTGGGCCCCCTTGCTTGGACAAGCTTTTTCAGTTCAGTCCACAAATTTTCTATGGGAATCAGGTCAGGGCTTTCTGATGGCCACTCCAATACTTTCACTTTGTGCTTAAGATCATTGTCCTGCTGGAAGACTCAGTTGCGACCAAGTTTTAACTTTCTAGCTGATGTCTTGAGGTGTTGCTTCAGTATTTCTAGATAATCCTTCTTCCTCATGATGCCATCTTTTCTGAAGAGCACCAGTCCCTTTTCCAGAAAAACACTCCCACAACATGATGCTGCCACCCCCATGCTTCACAGTTGGAATGGTGTTCTTCGGATTAAAAGCCTCACCCTTTTTCCTCCATAAATAGCACTGACCATTATGGCTAAACAGTTCAATTTTTGTTTTATCTGACCAGAGAACACTCCTTCTAAAGGCTAGGTCTTCGTCCTGGTGATCACCTGCAAACTTCATTCTGGCTTTTTTATGCAGGTCTTGGAGTAGGAGCTTCTTCCTTGCGTGACAGCCTTTCAGGCCATGGTCATGTAGGATTCTCTTAATGGTGGATGTAGATACTTTGGTACCTGGTGCCTCCAACTCCTTCACCAGCTCCTGTTGTCTTGGAGTTAAGTTGAACCTTTCTGACCAAAGTTCGTTCAGCCCTGGATGTTAATTTGTGCCTCCTTCCTGAATGATGCAGTGTCTGTGTGGTCCCAAGATTTTTATATTTGCATACAATTGTTTGTACAGATGCTCACGGTACCTTCAGTTGTTTGTAAATGGCTCCTAAAGAGGAACCGGACTTGTGGAGGTCCACAATTTTTGTTCTGAGGTCTTGGCTGACTTTATTGGATTTTCAGATGGTATCAAGGGAAGAAAGGCAGTGGCTCTAAAGGTAGGCTCTAAATACAGCCACAGGTGCAAATTAACTCCCAATGAACTCTTAATTATGACCGTTAGCCAATCAGAAGCTTCTAAAAAGTAATTACATCAATTTCTGGAATCTTCCAGACTGTTTAAAGAGGCCATTAACTTGGTGTATGTAAACTTTTGACCCACTGGAATTCTGATACAGTGAATTAATCTAATCGATTGTTTTAAAATGACCTCTGTGAATAAAGTAGATGCCCTAATTGACTTGCCAAAAGAAATGTGTGGTAACATGAAATGTGCCAGTGAAAAGTTGTGAAAAACTGAGTTCAAATATCTTTAACCTAGGTGTATGTAAACTTTTGGCCTCAACTGTAATATGTAATATTATTGAAGTGTTTCAACAATGTTGCAGGTAGGAAGAAAAAAAGAAACTTCCCTCTTGATCTCAAATGGACATGTAATTCAGAGGGTGCACACATGACCACACACATTAATGTGCCATATGACACCAGCGCAAGTCCAAGAAAACATCCTGTGAAGTTGTGGTTGGGTATCCTTGGGCCAAGTTTGGCACACTCCAAAGCCTTGCTTTTTGCTTGTCTTTCACTTGTGCTTGGGGGCTTAAGGGATCAATTTTGAATGCAACCAAAGTTAAAGAACTAAAATCCAGAAAGCCCCTGAGGTGTTAGCTCACTACAGTTATCTGTAGTGAGGTTGGAGCACAGAGCAAGCAGACACTCACCTGATGACAATGTCAAACTGGTCGATGAGGGGCCCCAGGGCCAGGCCGCGCAGTACTCCCCCGTTGCCCACGACCACACACTTCTGGCATGCCTTTCTGCCATGCCACTGCGGAGCGGGGCCAGGCAGCAAGCCAAGGATGTCGGTCAGTTTGCTTCGTAGGTCCCGGAAGCCGAAGGGAGGTGGATACTGGAACATGCTCTCAGCAAGGGGCGTGTCCTCCCACAAGAAGTGCTCGGCCACGTGATTTGAGTGGTTGAACCTGGTTTGCATTTCCCTCCTGACAAAAGCTGGCCTGCATTCCTTTGTCAGCACACTTCTGACAAAGGATTGAAGCAGCTAAGGGGGACAAAGATAATGAAAGAATTTTTCTCATGACTAATATTTGCAGACTGAAGGAGAATGCTTTTCACTGTGCATAGACAGTCACTGGCCATAACAGGCTGGCAAACTCTGAACTTCCCACTGTACATAACCACTTTCACTTCATAAGTTGGGTGATATGAAATTATCATGACCATAATTTTTCTCTTTCAGGCTGCAAGATAGGTTAATGGTCTGCAGTTAGGGACACCAATTTTATGGCAGTTTTCTCACCTGCAATTCCATCATCTCTCAGCATGTGGTTGACAGAGTCTTCCATCATTAAATGATCACATTTCCCCTCCCTACTAATCTACACCAATGAGCACTAATTAACCACAAACAATGATTGACAGCAATATTTCTACACTGTCACTGCTGCTGTCAGTGCACAGAGCCTAGACATGCTGCAGACATTTTTACAGTGCTGGGGAAATGCCCCCCCCCTCCCCACTGCAAGTAATGAAAAGTAGATAAAAATGCATTACATTACTTACCCCTAAAATATTGAAATAAGACTAATCATAACAATGAAATAGTTTACAGTGATGTCGTCTTAAAAAATAGGCTAAAGCTGATAAAATTTTCTAATTAAATTTGATTATGGTCAATTGTTTAACAGTCTCCTCCGTGATCCTTTGGTAGTGCTTAGTGTAAAATGGTCCAGAAGAACAGACATATCTTTCAGCATCAGTGAAGTTGGCTGGAATAAATAAAGTATCATTTTGCCAATATATCCAATTCCTGTATTTTCTGTAATAAGTGTCAGTGCAGTATCTTGTTCAATATTTTGTAATCCACTAGTTCGGAAGCATGGTACTTCTAAAATCCCAGAATTCTGTGGCAGTGCTGAGTAGTATCACAGTCAAGCCTGAAACTTGTTCTATTGTGTTCCTTAGAATTATTGTGTAGTGCATGGTTTCCGCTTGGACAATGCTTAGCAATATTCGATTACTCCAAAAAATTTGTCAACTTTTGGGAAATCGCTAGTCCAAATGCCACTCACAAGTGGTCACACTACTGAATGGGAGTAGTACATTTAAAATGTACTGCATTTGGCACCAAAACTTTTTGGAGTTTCAATTTATGCTTCCAACAGGTAACTTTCATTATTTGAGGCAATTGTTTGTATATTGTTGACATCAACCTCAAAGCAGCATTGTTTGCTGCGACTGAGCTTTAACTTACGGAATCAAGGTACAGTAGTACACAGTGTTACCAATAAGACTTGTTTGTTGTATTCCAGAGAGAATATCCTTTTCTGACATATAGTGGACTGATTCCAAGAGGAAAGTTTCACTAAAAACTGTGCAAAACAAACTGACAACCAGAAGTGGGTGTGTCATAAACAGAAAGTGGGCGTGTTGTAAATCGGAAGTGGTGGAGTTTCACAAGGAAGCGAAATAAAAATGCCCAAAATCCCTGATTGTTACCATTATAATAACTGACACTGCTATTGTTGAGATATTAAAGCATTAAAGTCATAGTTTTACAATAACATCAATAATAATACAGTTTAACAACAGGTAATTTGCTTTTTAAATCTGTATTTGACAAACAATGACCTACAGTTGTTGCCAAAAGTTTACATATGCCTAGGCTAAAGATATTAAAACTCAGTTTTTCACAACTATGCACATTTCATGTTACCATACATTTCTTTTGGCAAGTCAGTTAGGGCATCTATGTTGTTCACATCAGAGGTAATTTTAAAACAATCGATTAGAGACAGATTTATTTCAGTATTAATTCACTATATCAGAATTCCAGTGGGTCCAAGCAACTCAGCCAAGACCTCAGAAAAAAAATTGTGGACCTCCACAAGTCCGGTTCCTCCTTATGAGCAATTTCCAAACAACTGAAGGTACCACAAGCATCTGTACAAACAATTGTACGCAAATATAAAAATTTTGGAACCACAGACACTGCATCGTTCAGGAAGGAGGCACAAATTAACTCCCAGGGCTGAACGAACTTTGGTCTGAAAGGTTCAACTGAACCCCAAGACAACATCAAAGGAAAAGTTGAAGGAGTTGGAGGCATCAGGTACCAAAGTATCTATAGCCACCATTAAGAGAATCCTACATTGCTATGGCCTGAAAGGCTGTCGTGCAAGGAAGAAGCCCCTACTCCAAGACCGGCATAAAAAAGCCAGAATTAAGGAGTGTTCTCTGGTAAGGTGAAACAAAAATTGAACTGTTTGGCCATAATGATCAGCGCTATGTATGGAGGAAGAAGGGTGAGGCTTTTAATCCCAAGAACACCATCCCAACTGTGAAGCATGGGGGCGGCAGCATCATGTTGTGGGGGTGTTTTGCTGGACAAGGGACTGGTGCACTTCAGAAAATAAACTCCTCAAAAAAAGTTTGTGTTTGGTCGATCATATCTCTGTTGTTACTGTATTATTAGCATTGTATCTTATATCATTGGAAACCCTGTTCATTTTCCTTTACGATGATGTCCCATTTGTAAGGATCATGCATTTGTGGGATGAGCAGCACAGCTGATTATGTGGGTGGGGTCCCAAGTGAAATGTGGCAAATTCCCCTGCCAATGTCAAACAGTGTATTCTCCTGTTGGTATCGACTCTATTGTTTTGAGTTTTTTGGGGGATTGGATGATTGAACTTTCTATCAGTAACAAGGAACAAACAAGACATATTGGTAATTTTACGCTTTATTCATTGAACAAACAGTCAGGAACCTCAGTAGCGAGTGGAAGAACCATACGCATCCACCATACGCAGCCACAACACTAACCCCATCCTCCAAGATGACAACGCTCGTCCCCACAGAGCCAGGATTATCACAGACTACCTCCAGAATGTGGGAGTAGAGAGAATGGAATGGCCTGCCAACAGCCCAGACCTCAACCCAATTGAACACTTGTGGGATCAGAACGGGCGTGCTGTACGTGCTAGTGACCAACGCAAACACATTGGCTGACCTGCGAGGAACCCTGGTTGAGGAATGGAATGCCATCCCACAGCAACGCGTGACCAGGCTGGTGACCAGCATGAGGAGGAGGTACCAGGCTGTTGTGGCTGCGTATGGTTCTTCCACCCGCTATTGAGGCTCCTGACTATTTGTTCAATGAATACAGCGTAAAATTACCAATATGTCTTGTTTGTTCCTTGTTACTGATAGAGAGTTCAATCATCCAATCCCCCAAACAACTCAAAACAATAAAGTCAATACCAGCAGGAGAATACACTGTTTGACATTGGCAGGGAAATTATCCACATTTCACTTGGGACCTCACCCACATAATCAGCTGTGCTGCTCATCCCACAAATGCATGATCCTTACAAATGGGACATTATTGTAAAGGGAAACGAACAGACTTTCCAATGATATAAGATACAATGCTAATAATACAGTAACAACAGAGATATGTTGTTTTGTATGACCAAACACACATTTCCAAACTTCTTTTGAGGAGTTTAGATGGCATCATGAGGTAGGAGGATTATCTAGAAATGCTGACGCAACACCTCAAGACATCAGCTAGAAAGTTAAAACTTGGTCGCAACTGGGTCTTCCACCAGGACAACGATCCTAAGCATACCTCCAAAGTTTTAACAAAATGGCTTAAGCACAACAAAGTGAAAGTATTGGAGTGGCCATCACAAAGTCCTGTCAGGAGGAATGGGCAAAAATTCCGGCAAAGTATTGTGAGAAGCTTGTGGAAGGCTACCCCAAGCGTTTGATTAAAGTTAAGCAATTAAAAGGCAATGCCACCAAATACTAAGAAAGTGTATGTAAACTTTTGACCCACTGAAAATCTGATATAGTACATAAAAGCTGAAATAAATCTGCCTCTTAGCTATTATTTTGAAATGATCTCTTATGGAAATAAAGTAGATGTACCCTAACTGACTTAAAACAGGAAGTGTATGGTAACATGAAATGTGTGGAGTTGTGAAAAATTTAGTTTGAATGTCTTTAGCCTAGGTGTATGTAAACCTTTGGCCTCAACTGTATATGCTATATAACCATAACAGGCTTTTATAGCACTGAGGTAAAGAAAGAGTCAAGTTTCAAACACAGGCTAAATGTTTTCATAAATCAAAACATATGTTACTCACCCTTACTCTGAAATGCATAGCAAGAATGGCATGAACCCCACCCCACCCTAAGGGACATTGAAGTTAATCATAAACTGAAAAAATGCTTTTATAATTAAAAAAATTGTTTTTCATTTTCATTATGAACCACTGTATGCTATGAACTCCTAATGAAATAAGAAACTACAGAATGTAAGGCTAACATGTTTAGTTGTTTTTTGTTAATACTTTTTCTCCCCTCTGTTGAAGCCTTACTTTACCTGAATGTTTGATTTGCATAAGCTTGGATAAATTAAAGAAAAAATGAAAAAGCTTCCCTGGGTGGAATACATCTTTAGCTATTATGCTCTTACTCAAACTTGTGAAAACAAGCGCATGCACATGAGCTAGGTGCAGTCTAGAGCAATGGGGAGACAGGACATCCCCTTAAAAAAACTGAAAAATAGTTTGAAGGACACTTGTTGGGGGGCAGGTCAGATATTTCAGAGTATGTGAGCCAGTGAGGGGTGTATAATTAGCCAACAACCTGCGCCTCTAATGTTTTAACTCTAGAAAGGCAACGTTTTTTACAACCTACTACCATCCTGATGTCCAGCGGCATCAGACGTAAAGCATTGATGATTTCTACACCAGCAGTGATCTAATTTCATAAATATTACGAAACCATAAATTGCAAAACTATTTTCTTGAAACAAAGGACACAACTGAATCAATTTCAATGTTTGTATTTCTAAATTATAGCGGTTTCGTTATATAGAGAAAGAGAAGAGAAAATGTTTCAAGGCACATTACAGGGACACTGAGAAAAGTGCTAAAATATGTATGAAAAAACACGAAATAGAAAAATTCATTAAAGAAATACAAAGTGCAATATAAAAAAAATTTAAAAGAAGTAATTTCTTCAGTCATAACCAATTCTGCACATCCCCTTCCCTTCTCCTTGGACTACGGTTCTACATAGCCTACGCACTGTACAAATTCCACAGAGAATGCGCAGCTTTGTTGGTTTGCACAGATCGATTACATTTCACGCAGTTGTCACGTAGCCGCTCTATTCAGTTTATTCAGTCTCAGTTTCACAGGAAACCTGAAAATATCCGGTGGCGTTATCTCCACCAAGTTCTAAGCATTCATTTAAACTACAGTGTTCGCAATTATTCATCGACACTCTAAAGGTTTTATCAACTTCATCACACAATTGCAGGGAATGAATTTCATGCGATTATATGTGCAATATTCATTTCAGTAGCGCTTGATTGGGAAATTTGTTTCAAAGCGCTGTTAATGAGTTGAGTGGACAATTGTAAGTTCGCACTTGGGTAAAAGCACCTGATGTCTAAGGTCTGGCAAATTTTAAAAACGCAATTATTTTAAAACCAAATATTTAGGAAAGTCTTGGAAGGAGGAGGATATAGCGTTTACAACATTGAAGTAATTTTAGTTTTTAAAGTCCCCATGGCGTTGCTCTGGCCCATCTACTGTTAAGGTAAACTCTCATTTGGTGTCTCTCTACAGGTGTCTGTGTGTGTGTGTGTGTGTGTGTGTGTGTGTGTCTATGTATCTAATTGAGAAACGTGGTGCTGACTTCTGAGCAAATTGCATCAAAGTGGTGGGAAAAAAGATCCAAATCCGAATAATATTGCCCATTTTCAAGAGGAGAAAACATTCGAAGAGAACACATTATTTGAATGTTGCCGAATATGTTATCTGTATTTGGCACCATCCCTAGTGTGCAGTGTACCAGGAGGGAACTGTCATATCCAGTCACTCAGACTATTTTGAGTCTGGCATTACATCCATGTCACATTCCTTCCTCTCATCTGGTGTAGCCTATTACAATAACTAATTGATTTGATCAGTGTGACAACTGATCACAAATTGTATAATTGTGGGCACTGGATTATCACAGCCTCCTGACTAGCAACACGACAGGGATGTAGATGGTAATGCCAATTGAAATACTTTGGTCTCATGTGCCCTAAATAAACTGGTTTCTCTATCTATAGTCCATAATGCACTTGGAATGGCTTCAGGGAACTGTCATGAGCAGAAAGGGAATAAAAACATGGTAGTACCTTTCGGTGACTGTGATCAACCCTCCATGAGTAGGGCTTAGGTCCAGACTTGAACTGCGGAAGACGTAAGACTCCAAGTGAAACTAGCCCCAGGAAAATCAACAGTACCAGGAACTGCCTGCAAGGGGACACACATGCACAAAAACACACAATTACCAAGAGTAGAGTATGTGAGACTCCTTCGCCATCACCAATGTACAGCACCCATATGTCATGAAAATTCAAGGTACATGCCACCTGAGATTTCACTTGGGAGGGTGCTAGCACACATGTATTTATCAGGTGAAAGCACCTGTCAAATAGACAATTCAGGCACACTTCACAGCCGGACTTGAGGGTGCCAGACAGACCAACGGAGGTTGCTGTCATTTCAACTGAAACCCTACCATCTTTGGGTGAAGCTAGAGCCAAGTGTACAAAGCCCTGCAGAACTGGTGGCCACAGCACTAGCACTGACTGTGGGGCCACTCCATCCACTATAACAGTACCATAACAGAATAAGTCATCTCAGATACACCTGGTTTTATTCAAGATTTGTGAAGATGGAGATGGACATTGCACAGAGCACTGGTGGGACAAAAGGCTTAAAAAATGATGGAGGACATTTGTGGTTTAGAGAAACTGCTCTCATTGCACAACATGGAAGATTCTGATTTCATCCAGTGGTCTGAGAATCAGAAAGGCAGAACATATGAAGCTAACAAAAAAATAAAATCTGCAACTGATGACTGCACATTGGACATTAACATCATGGAGAACAGTAAACAGCACATTCTGAAACATTAAACAAAATCACAAAAAAGCTCACAGAATCTCAAAAGAAAACACAGTTCAGCCAACCAGATCAAAAATGCCTGTAGGTTGTCACAATTTTTGACCCTAAAAAAGTTTGTAGTCTGGATGTACAAAACACACGTGATTCTATCCCAGGCTGGATAAGGACCATAGCTCTTTAAGAAGTACAATGTTGATTTGCTATGCCAAATAGGGATCTTTCCAATCTTCATCAATTAATCCTTATACCAAGGTGAAGTACCAATCAACCATAAATCTAAAAAACAGATTTTCCCCCTTTGCCTGTAAGTTCATTTTTTTCTCTTCTTTTTAATCTCTGCCACTGTTCTTACCTTGTTTGATTTACTCAAAATTACTCCAATCTTTCTTTAAACTGCACAAATAAAAAAAATAAAAAATACAAACAGTAGGCCAAGAAAAACACCAAAATGTCTTCTGAATTACGGATGCAACAGCTTACCCAGTTCACTTATACCACACAATAAAAATGGATGTTGATCAACCTCTAAAACAGTTAGCTAATTTGCCATCTGCTTCTAGTCGTTTCCTCTCCCATCCAGTCACAGCAACATGTTTCATTCACCTTATGCACTTTCAGAAGAATAGCTGTTCAGAGACAAAATGTCTCCATTCAAATTGATTTGAATTAATGATAGCCTACATAAAACATAAATACAACACATAGTACTGTGGATAGAACTGCTAGCTACATTCTTTAAAAATAAAATTACAATTTATTTTATCATTTCATTATATTTAAAAAAAGTAAATTCATAAAATTACCTCGCGTAGCTTTAATATGCCTGATAAAGTATTATTAGTAGTAGGCCTAATTTGAAGGAAATAAAAAACAAGCACATGCTCATGAAATGATTCTTAGAATAGAAAATAGTCTGTACACATAATGTAAATATCTCATTCTTACCCCGAGGATGTTGGCTTCAAGCCACAATACACCAAACTCTCGTACTCAATACTTGGCTCAAATGCAGTTACATCCCACAAACTCCCCAAATTTGTTAAATGTCTTTGCATTAATTAGGACTAGTCCTCAATTTTACATTGTGAAAACTGGGGAGTTTTGAATAGCCTGCAATTCCTTACCAAACAACATATCCTTTTTCAAGCTGACTGTTGCTCATAGGATTACTGTTGATATCATATACTGTAATTGTATTCTTCATGGCATGCATACCTATTTCTAACACTGTGGTTTAACCCCTTTGCGCACATGCCAAATCTGGCCAATCCTTGCCCAATTTAAACCTTTATAACTCCAGATGTGAGCATTGCATTGACTTGAAAAATAGCTTAAATGAAGCAAGACATTTGTACCATTTACAATACTAATACTCGATTTGTTTATATTCATAATTTAGGAAGAAATAAACTGCCACAAATGCAATTGTGTAGGCGAAAAAATCAAGGTTAAACTATACATCTATACATATATGTCCTGGATCAAAAACCCCTTGACTATAAGCGCATAAAATCTGAGGGTGGATAAGCAGAACTAAAGATCCATTACGCAAAAAGTAAGCAGTGTACCCAGTGTCTGCAAATCTATCCAAAATGTCTAAATTATGCATTGTTGTAAATCATAACATAATCATGTATTTCACTACAAATCAACTGTTTTGACTCAAGAAACTCACTGTTGCATCATTTTAAAGTGGGAATTGCAAGCTTTCCGTCAGTACAGTGGCCTAAAATATCGAGGGGTCCTGAAACATATTCAAAATCGCTCCAAAAATGAATAAACTGCTTTTTGTGCATTATAAAGCAAATACATGTGCCCCTTATGAAGGTGTAAGACAAAACAAAGATATCAGATTAAGAAATAATGCAAAAACATTATCACAATGTGGTACAGTACCTAAATGTCTAATCATTAACTCTTGTCTGTTTTTATGTACTCTACAGTATGCAATGTTTTCTTGTAAGGGGATGAGACAACATTAAAACAATATTAAACCGTCCACCACATTTTGGCAATGTTCCAGTTCAGGTCACATCCGGTGCATTAAACACAAACACTACTTTGCTACCAATGAACGCTTACATTACAGTGTGAAATATCCTCATTCTAAAATACCATTACCCTATTTAACCTCAGTTTCAAAAATAATGTATATAACCGAAATATTTTCAGCAGTAACACTTACATTTGGATGATGAAATCTTATCGGTGTTCAGTGGATAGAGACAGAGACAGAATCAATGCTGTCTTTCCCCAGTTCTAACTTAGTCCAAAAAAACAGTATATCAGCTAGGACTATCAGCAAACATATGCCTTAGCCATGCTCAAAATTTCTCAAGAACAATAATATTTTCAAAGAAATGACGAAAGTCATCAATAAAATACTGCCAGGTGCAGTGTCTTTTACTGCTACCACAGAGTGAATGCGCAATGCAACTATAATCAGACAAAACGCTGACCTATAAAATGCTATTTCAAAAGCAAAATTAGACATGTTATACATCGTTAGCAAGCTTTACCGTCACCTACTGAATAAATGAATTGTCAATCAAGCCCGACTGTACTAAAAAGAGTGACAACGCCGTAAACAACACGTGTGATATTACGCAGAGCTATTTTGGAAAGTACCCAGGCGTCACAAATGCGCGTATATTTTCCAAGACAATATATGACCACCCAGTCTCAAAAGGGACATCTCCATGCGTAAAACCAACGGTAAGGTTGTATATTTATTCAATATTTAGTCCCAGATATTGACTGTAGAATGACATGGTATAATTTTTGAAAACGGTCTTGTTTATTTTGTTATTTAGTGAGCAGCATTTTCACTGCTGTATTGGCATATCTTAGGGCTATTGTCAGATTTATCTTGTTGCTACAAGGGAATACGATTTCTGAATGGTGAAAGAATATTTTTATGAATGCCCAGATAGACAATATTGTCCATTATGTCATGGGTGGGGCATGTAGTTCTTGAGACTGCAGGAAGGGGGTGCGTGTTAAATGAACGACCAGAGCAACAATGGTGGCGCTGCGAATCTCCGTATTCGGCATAGTTGTCGTGTATCGTCTACTAATGAATCTAAAGCAAAGCGTTTGGGTTTTTAACTCATACTTTGGCTGCAGGAGCAATGAATTTCTGAGTTGAACAATCTACGCATGCCGGCGTGCCGACCACTAGCTGGTGTGCCCAAAGAGGTTAAGTCAAGTGAAATCTTTTCTACGTGTAATATATAAATGACGCTCTTGCCACTTTTGTGCAGGTAGGGCAAGCAAAGTCGGAAATGCCTAAAAATTGCCCCTTATCTGGATGGGCAATGTTTCACAAAAATGGAGACCTACTCGAAATTGATTTTATTTCTGAAGCCAACAGGCATCGCAATAAACTACTATAATTGGAGAGCGCTTTGTGTGTGTGTTTGGTTCCCCCACCACTCCTCCAATCCACATTCCTCCAGTCCCTCCAAACTTGCCCCAAAAAAAGGTTCAGGGGGCCGCCGATTGCATATGGTGTTTTTCATAATTTCATTTTCAATGTTAAATAAATAATCGGCAGTTTTACTTTTTATTTTGGAATCCGGAACTACTGTCACCCGGAACTACTTTCCACCATACCAACGGTAAGAGTTACACCACACACCAGAGACGGAACTGAAAACGCTGGACAGGATTCATTAAAGAAAGAGAGAGTTTCTTTTTTTGAAGAACGTTTGCAGCATGCCTAAAAAGACACAAATCACTGTCGCCAAGTCGTGATGCCAAACCATAGACCATATAAAAATACTGCCAAACGCAAGAGATTGGTGTGAGGTAGTAAATCTCCAGAGAAGTCAGGTAAGAATTCTGAAGTATATTGCTGATCCGCCCTTTGCCCTTACCATGCTAATTTAAGTACCCAGCTAGCTAGCTCAGCATTCGTGTTTCATGCTTCTTGCAGTCGGCGCGGTCTGCACGGTGCTAATTCACCGCCTGGCGTCCGCATGCTAACAAAGTACCTAGCTCAACATTTGTGTTTCATGCTTCTTGCAGTCGCTGTGGTCTACACGGTGCAGACAGCGCACACGGTCTTGAACATCAGGTCGTTTCATAGTTATTGCGGTCAGAGCGGCTCGAAGAACCAAGTGCACGTTCTCTCACCATAGCGACGCCAGTCATTGCAACGCTGTCTGTGTGGCCCCCGTCTGATTCCTCACCATGACAGAAATGATGAGCTTCCCTTCACCTTTGTCAGGCTGGCGTTCTCAGTAACCATCAACAAAGGTCAGGGACAAGAAAATGAGCAAGTTGCCATCTACCTTCCTCAGCTTGTGTTCGCTCACGGCCAGCTGTACACAGCCTTCTCCAGGGGAAAGACAGCCACCAACGTGAAAGTTTTTATTGAAGGAAATGAGGACGGAATAACAGACAATATTGTATATAAGGAGCTACTATAATTCTGTGTAGGTAGCTGTAATTTGGCATCCTACCCTACCATATATATATATATATATATATATATACTGTCAACAAGCCCTAAAGTGTTGTATGGACAGTTTTCCTTTCTGTTTCTTTTTTACTCTTTAACTTATATGTAATACAATATATATTTCCATCCTTCACCTTATCTGTTTGCACAATCTTGGTGGTGGGGGGGAGGGCAGAAAAATGTGTGTGAGACAAATAATTACTATGACCTTAATACAAATATCAAATATACAATATTATTATTACTGCATTATAATATGACAGTTCTGTGTGCTTTTTCGGATATGTGCCATCCACCTTTCGTCACATCCTTTCCAAATTCACCATTAATACTGCTTGGAGGTCTGCCCTTTGCACGGGATATTTTTAAGAGGTGGGGCCACACGGTCAAGGGGGATCAGGGGAGGCTGCGGGTGAAAGCAATGGAGAGGGCTGGGGTATAGGAGCAAAAGACTCAGGGGTTAGGGGAGGGTCAAGGAAAAAGGTTGCAATGCCCAAAGGGCGCTTTGTTCTAGATAGAATAACCCATACAGTTAGTATTTGCAGTGCCCATTTTCACCTGGAACTTGCAGAACGTGGTGCATTGGTAAGTAGGCCTACCGTTAGCTAGCGACAATTAAATAGCTTTCAAGCTTAGGCATGCAGAATCAAAGACTTTCTTTGTTAAGTGTAATGTCCAGAGTTTGAGACAGCTACAGTGTCTAATGTTAGAGTACAGTAGGTCAGTGTTTCAATGTTATTAAACACAAAATTATCTTCAGGTTTAACTCTACGATGGTAAAGCCTAGTTTATGTTGCTTTCTTTCGTTTTGTCTGGTAGTGTAAGGTTTCTGCTTTAACTGGCTCTAACCTAGCTAGCAAAGAGTAATAGGTTTACATGACATGTCTTACAGATATGAAAGTTAATGAGCGTAGGCTAGACGCCCACCCTGTATTTGTCTGCTGAACGAGTCACAATAATCTAATAGAGTTTATTACAATTCAATGGCTATAACTGGGTTAAAATCTTAAAAGAAATAACAAGACAATCAAATGTCACTTTTGGGGAATACACAATTTTCCTGGACCTTTAAATTGACAGAGGGCAGCCTTACAGATGAGATGCAGGCTGATCATATGGATGGAACTGACCTGAATGACCAGCGGAAGACCATTTTGGGTGTCCTCATGATGTCCTGTGGTGCGCAAGACATCTGGTCTTGGGACTCGCTGTTCCTCTCCCTGCTCCTCATGTGACCACCCCCTGCAGTCCCTGTGATCAAAGTCAACACCTTTCATTACAGCACCACCTACCTGAGGAAGCCCCCCACAGCAGCTTGCAGATCGCATCACCCATTTTGTTTGGTGGAGGGAGTTTGCCCAAACACACAAGCTTGGTAGTCCAAACAAGTCACACTCATTCTTGGTATACATGGTATGTTTTGACTTTTTTTATTGTGGGTAATTATTAGCTTTGCCAGTGCAATCAGCACAAAAGTCATGTTCTGCAAGCTAAATAACGTAATGTTTAATTAATTAATTCCTTGGTTAGTTCTGCATGTGTATTTCTGTGAGTTATTTCAACATAGCTTGACAATCAGCCAAGTTATCAGGAGCCGAAAACGAGCTCAAGCAAATATAGGCTATTTAAGACAGTTTTAGTTCACAGGTTAGTCATTAACCGTGCATATCAAAATGAGCAAACATCACATGCGCCATTCATAGACAGTAAAAGTATATAACATTTAGCTAATCATTTCAGACCAAAATTAGTCCAAAATGATTTCAACGTCTCCTCCCATCTCTCCAACTGACTGGAGGCCTAGCCAGAGATCAACAGATATCAAAACATCCTCAGCTTCTGACTCCCTCCTGTTCCATTCCTCGGTTTCCCAAGAAAACACACGCAGCCCTGCACTCAAGCCAGCATTTCACACTGCAGATCCCATACTCGTTTCCTGCTGCTGTATGCCTTTTGATGCTCTTGAGCTAGGTTATACTAGATTTAAATTAGATTGCACTTCATCTCCATGGACAAACTGGGTTATTGTTGCAGCTTAAATGGCAAGAAGTCAGTATAGGAAATATCAAAAGATATGCTGCTTTAAACAATTCATTCAATTATCAAAGTCACCAGAAAAACATCAGTCTACAATCAACTTGAAATCAATAAGGGATTAGCAGAAAGGATTATGCAAAGTGAATTAGTCTATTACTGTGACATCCAGCAAGTAAATATTTGTAATATATTTGTGTCTATATTTGTATATAGTCTATACTTGCTTGTCAAGTTCATTTTACTAAATGTACAAGTTCTTGTATATTTGCTACTTAACCCCTTTGCGCACATGCAAAATCTGGCCAATCTTTGCCGATTTAGGGGGTACCCTATTTAAAGATTTATAACTCCAGATGTGAGCAGAGACTTGAAAAATAGCTTAAATGAAGCAAGACATTTGTACAATTAACAATACTAATTTAGTAGATTAGATTAGTTTATATTCATAATTCAGGAAGAAATAAAGTGCCACTTTGTAATGAAATACTGAGAGATCCCAAATATACAGCAGGTTCAACTATACATGTCCTGGATCAAAAACTCCTTGATCACAAGGGTGGATATGTAGAACTACTAAAGATCTATGAAGTAAAAACTAAGCAGTGTACCCAGCATCTCCAAATCTATCCAAAATGTCTAAATTATACATTTCTGTAAATCACAACATATTAAAGGAGTAACATGGTGGTTGAACATGACACTTCCCAGTTGTCTTTAGGCAACAACAAAACAAATGTGCATACTTTTTTTATTCTTCAGTCATTTCAATGTACTTTAAAATGTATTTTTCTAAGCCTAAATTTCCCATTATAAAAGTTCACCTGAACCGCCTGGGCGTGGTAATGATAACTGTCAGTTAGCTATGATTGACAGACCGTGTCCCGTTACCATAGCTACCCCCATGATACGTGCTCTTTTTGGGAGACTGAATTTTCACAAGCTAGCTAGCTTAGTAGTATATCAAGTATCGATAGATAGCTAAGGTAAGGACGTTGACTTATATCCAATTATAATTTTTGCTATCTAGCTAGCTAAGTTAAGATAAAAGCACAACTATAACGTCCTCATAAAAGCAAACTAGCTAGCTAACGTTATCGATAACATTTCCTTATGAAAGCAAACTACCTAGCTAGCTAACGTTAGCTAGCTAGCTAAATGAATATAACCAGAAATAATATAATAGTCCTTAAAACGCACTCTAATTTAAGTGAACCTAACGTTAGTCAAATATTTGCATTGTCTTGCCTGTAAGCCAGTGGCGCAAACTATGAGTCTCGAGTTATCCATGGGTTTAAGGGGCGTGGAAAGGGGAGTGGTTACTGTATTCGTGACGCACCAAGTCGACAACTTTCTCAACCAGTTGAAAATAGGATGATAAATTTAAAACGCATATTTCTCCAAAAATACAGAACGGACATATTTAATACTTTACTCATTGTGTTTCTTCAATGCCTCTTGTGCAAACAGCACATAAAACCGAGAAAGTGTGAAAATCACCATGGTACTCCTTTAATGTATTTCACTACAAATAAATGGTTTTGACTCAAAAACCTCACTGTTGCATCATTTTCAAGTGGGAATTACAAGTGGTCTAAAATCTCCGGGGGTCCAGACAAAAATCCTAAATCTCTCCAAAAATGAATAAAATGCTTTTTGTCCATTATAAAGCACATGAATGAGCCCCTTATGGTTAGGTTTAAGTTGAAAAATTGATATCAGATTAAATGCAAAAACATTGTGTGACAATGCGGTACTATGTGTAATAATGAACTCTTGTATGTATTTCTGTACAGTATGTAATGTTTTTTTGTATGGGGATGGGACGACATGGAAACAATTTTCAACCGCCCACCACATTTTGGCAATGTTCCAACTCTCACGTCATAACTGGTGCATGGAACACAAAAAATACTAAGCTATCAACGAACACTTACATTACAGTGTGAAATATCCTCATTATAAAATACCACTAACCTATTTAAAGACACTCAATTTCAAAAACAACACATATAACCGAACTATTTTGAGCAGTACTACTTACATAGTGATGATGATGTGTTCAGTAGATATAGACAGACAGTAAATCAATGCTCTCTCCTCTCCTGTCTTACTCCAGAAAACAATGACAGCTAGGTCTATCAGCAAACGGCTTAGCTATGCTCAGAAGTCCTCAATAATAATAATAATATCTTCCAAGAAATTATGAAAATCATTGATAACGTTTCCTCAGGTGCAGTGTCTTTTACTGCTACCACAGAGTGAATGCGTAACTGAATGTGATGATCAGAAAACCTTTGGTTACGCTGAGCTATAAAACGCCATTCCAAAAGCAAAATTAGACATGCTATAGCCTACATTGTTAGACAGCTTATACTGTCACCTGCTGAATATATGAATTGTCAATCAAACCAGACTGTACTAAAAAGGGCGACAACGCCGTAAACAACACGTGTGGTATTATGCACAGCTATTTTGGAAGCTATCGAGGCGTCACAAATGCGCATATATTTCACAAACGGATTAAAGACAATTTATGCTCATTCAGTCTCAAAGGGGACATCTCTACGCATAAAACCAATGGTAAGGTTGTATATTTCTTCATTATTCAGTCCCAGATATTTGACTGTAGAATGACATGGTACAGCCTACTTTTTGAAAACTTTTTGTTTATTTCATTATTCAGTGAGCAGCGTTTTTGCTGCTGTATTGGTATATCTTAGGGCTATTGTTGGGTTTATCTTGTTGTTATGACGGAATACGATTTCTGAGTGGTGAAAGAATATTTTTAATGAATGCCCAGATAGACAATATTGTCCATTATGTCAAGGGGGGGGGGGGTGTAGTTGCAGATGAGACTGCAGGGAGGGGGTGGGTGTTAAATGAACGACCAGAGCGACAATGGTAGCGCTGCAAAACTCTGTATTTGGCATAGTTGTCATGTAGCCTATCATCTACTAATGAAACTAAAACAAAGCATTTCTGTTTTCAACTCATACTCTGGTTGCAGGAGCAATGAATGTCTGAGTTGAAAAATCTAAGCACGCCGGCATGCCGACCACTAGGTGGTGTGCGCTAAGTGGTTAAAATAAATATGGAATGTAAAATAAATATTCTACGTACATACATACACACATATATAGAATACTTCTTTATCCCCATGGGGACATTTCCCTAGCAGCATGTAACATTCACATTTACAAACAGACATTTATACCAACCAACAGGCTATGACAAACATGCATACATATAAATGCATGCTAACACACAGACTACATTCTGAAATAACCATATAAGCATGGATTCAATCATTTACCATGTAAGCCAAATAAATAAAAGTGTATGTCAAAATTAGAAATGGAAGTGTTTTTAATGGGCTATTGCATACGACAAACCTACAAATTGTTTGTGTTGGTGGAGGATATATAGGGCTAGCAAACATGAATTTAGAAAGGAGGGGCTGTCGGGTAGATACAGTAACATAGTTAAGAGACAGCAGTTATCAGTACAGGGGCAGCGGTGAAAACCTGCATACACACGGCCCTCCATGGCAACGAGTTTGACACCACTGAGTTAAAGAAACTGGACATACCCAGCGTGAAATCATTATCTTGCAGCAGTTTCTATACGACCGGTAACTCTACCTACCGGACCGAATCGCAACGCAGATGTGAAAGATCAATTTTGTAGGCGTCTGTATGTGTAGCCTACAAATGTTTTCCTTTACCATGAATGTGAAATAAATGAAAGTGCATGTCATATTTTAAATGTAAGTGTATTAATGGGTTATTGCACATGACAGACCTTCTAATTGTTTGTATGTCGGTAGAGGCTATATTGAGCTAGCCAACATAAATTTATAAATGTGGCATTGCAGGGTTAAAGCTAGCTGCAGTAGCCTACCATAGTTAAGTAGTAGGTATGAGAACAGGGGCATCGGTGAATGTAAACCAATTTTTGAGTGAAAGAAACAGGACATACCTGGTGTGAAATCATTATCTTGCAGCAGTTTGCATACGACCGGTAACATTACCAACCGGACCAAATCACAACGCAGATCGTAGAGATGAATTTCAGAAGCGTCTGTAGGTGTACTAACATTTTCCTTTACCATGAATGTCAAATATATGAAAGTATATGTCATATTTGAAATGGAAGTGTTTTTAATGGGTTGTTGCAGACGACAGACCTACTAATTGTTTGTATGTCAGTAGAGGCTGTATAGGGCTAGCTACCATGCATTTAGAAATGTGGCGTTGCAGGGTTAAAGCTAGCTGCAGTAGCCTACCCTAGTGAAGTAGGTATGAGATCGGGGCAGCGGTGAACCTGAACTGTTTTTTGAGTTAAATAAACAGGACATACCTGGAGTGAAATAATTATCTTGCAGCAGTTTCTATACAACCGGTAAAGTTACCAACCGGACCAAATCGTAACGCACATGTCAAAAGGGGGATTTGAATCTGTGTGAGTTCTAAAGGCAAAGGCACAACCCACTAAGCTACGAGGGAAGACAACGTCAGGGGTGCAAAGTTGAAATGTTTTAAAACTTGCGTTCATTTTGTGTATGTATCCTATGTTTTTATTGGTTGATGTACGTAAAAAAAGACTAATGGGTAGACATATTGTTTGTGGGTTAGGAGCATTTCAGGCTTTTTTTTCCAGGAAAAGGAAAAAGCACAAAATCCCCTACAGTTGAGGCCAAAAGTTTACATACACCTAGGCTAAAGATATTCAAACTCAGTTTTTCACAACTCTGCACATTTCATGTTACCATACATTTCTTTTGGCAAGTCAATTAGGGCATCTACTTTGTTCACATCAGAGGTAATTTTAAAACAATCAATTAGAGACAGATTTATTTCAGCTTTAATTCACTATATCAGAATTTCAGTGGGTCAAAAGTTTACACATACCAACTTGACTGTCTCCTTAAACAGTCCGGAAGATTCCAGAAAATGATGTAATGACTTTTTAGAAGCTTATGATTGGCTAATTGTTATAATTAGGAGTTAATTGGGAGTTAATTGGCACCTGTGGCTGTAATTAAGGGCCTACCTTCAGAGCCACTGACTTTTTGCCCTTGATACCATGGAAAAATCCAAGCAACTCAGCCAAGACTTCAGAAAAAAATTTGTGACCTCCACAAGTCTGGTTCCTCCTTAGGTGCAATTTCCGAACTACCAAAGCTACCACGACCATCTGTACAAACAAGTGTATGCAAATATAAAAGACTTGGGACTACACAGACAATGCATCATTCAGGAAGGAGGCACAAATTAACTCCCAGGGATGAACAAACTTTGGTCCGAAAGGTTCAACTGAACCCCAGGACAACAACAAAGGAACTGGTGAAGGAGTTGGAGGCATCAGGTACCAAAGTATCTACATCCACCATTAAGAGAATCCTACATCGCCATGGCCTGAAAGGCTGTAAAGTAAGGTAATCTTTATTATCCCCGAGGGGAAATTTGTTGCACAGCCAGCAGTAAATACAAACATCAACACACAAACAATTCACACAAAAAACATAGAATTACCTAATATTATTTAAAAGGCCAATAGCAGCAGGGACAAATGAGTTTTTAAATCTACTGGTCCTGCATCTTGGCAGATAGGCCTAATATCTGCGACCAGATGGAAGTAACGTGAACTCACTGAACAAGGGGTCTCTAGGGTCCGCAAAGATTGATTGGGCCTTCTTTGTGGCTCTGATTTTGTGCAGTTGGGAGAGGTCATTTAGGTTTGTGCCTGCAAACCTAAATGACCTCTCCCAACTGCACAAAAACTGTTGTGCAAGGAAGAAGCCCCTACTCCAAGACCAGCATAAAAAACGCAGGAAGAAGTTTTCAGGTGATCATCAGGATCAAGACCTATCTATCGAGTGTTCCCTGGTCAGATGAAAACAAATTGAACTGTTTGGCCATAATGATCGGTGCTATTTATGGAGGAAAGAGGGTGAGGCTTTTAATCCGGAGAACACCATCCCAACTGTGAAGCATGGGGATGGCAGCATCATGTTGTGGGGGTGTTTTGCTGGAAAAGTGACTAGTGCACTTCAGAAAATAGATGGCATCATGAGGAAGGAGGATTATCTAAAAATACTGAAGCAATACTTCAAACTTCAAGACATCAGCTAGAAAGTTTAAACTTAGTCGCAACTGGGACTTCCAGCAGGACAATGATTCTAAGCATGCCTCCAAAGTTGTAAAAATGGCTTAAAGACAACAAAGTGAAAGTATTGGAGTGGCCATAACAAAGCCCTGACCTGAATGCCATAGAAAATGTGTGGGCTGAAATGAAAAAGCATGTCCGAGCAAGAAGGCCCACAAACCTGGCTGAGTTACACCAGTTTTGTCAGGAGCAATGGGTAAAAATTCCGGCAAAGTATTGTGAGAAGCTTGTGGAAGGCTACCCCAAGTGTTTGATTCAACTTAAGCAATTACATGGCAATGCTACCAAATACTAACAAAGTGTATGTAAACTTTGTACCCACCGAAAATCTGATATAGCTAGTTCATAAAAGCTGAAATAAATCTGTCTCTTAGCTATTATTTTTTTAAAAAGCCCTCTTATGGAAATAAAGTAGATACCCTAATTGACTTAACACGGTAAATGTACGGTAACATGAAATGTGTGGAGTTGTGAAAAACTGAGTCTGAATGTCTTCAGCCTAGGTGTATGTAAACCATTGGCCTCAACTGTAAGTTTGGGGCCTTATTGAGTGGACGTGTGAAGTTGTTTGTGAATTCTATCTGTTAAAATAGGGTCAGAAGGTGCAGAAATTAATATTTTTAAGGGCTCACAGACTGTGGTCATTGTGGTTATTTCTGTAAGGAACCCTGAAAAGTGCCAGACTCTGGGTGCTGTATAGGTATGGGCCATGCCGCTCCACCAAGCTGTAACTTGGCGGGATGGCATACCTGCCATCCCAATAAGGTAGGGATGCACTCAGTTATTTGAATAACCGAATACCCGAATGGGGGTCAGTATTCCAGAACACGTCTCCTGTCTGTTCTGGCCCCACGATGGTGGAATGACCTCCCTGTGGAGGTCAAAACAGCTGAGACACTGACCCATTTCAAACGACGACTGAAGACTCACCTCTTCAGGCTGCACCTCTCCCCATCCCTCCCTACCCCCCTGTAAATGACTGTACGCTTAGGGTTGTAACTAGGCAGCTGTTTCGTAGGTGACTTAGGTGCATTAACTGTCTTAACTACTGCTTGTATTTTTTCCATAGATTGCGTTGTTGCCGTTCTCGTTGTGTTAGTATTAATCAGTTTAACCTTCAGGGTCCAAGTTGAACTATGCGGTTGTTCCCTGCACTTGGACCGGTACTTCTCTCTAGGGGTTTCGTCATACTTGTTCCTGGTTATGGTTATACACTTTGTTGTACGTCGCTCTGGATAAGAGCGTCTGCCAAATGCCTGTAATGTAATGTAATGTAATGTAATATAAAAGAGTGTTCAAAAAATCAAGTTTATTAATATATACAGTATAAGGCTGTCAAACCTGCCATGAAATTGAGTTCGAATATTAGCTTTTGTAATTAGTTAGAGTTTGAATATATTCAAATATCATTTGCCTATAATTCACAAAAATAATCTGCTTATTGTTGGGCGCAATATGCACGTGACGCTCCCTTTAAACTGGCCTGAGTGTTATTTTCCACAAGCGGGCAGTAGAATAGTTCATCGGTGAACTTTCATACTAGGTCACTACATCTGGGGCCTCATTTATAAAACGTATTTTAGATCAACTTTGTGGCGTACGTAGAAAATCACGTCAAAGCAGTGATTCATAAAATTTCAACATGACTCGATTTGACCGTGGAAACAATTGTGGCTCTACGTCAGGTCTTCACTTCACAAGTTCATTTTATAAATGAGCCCGCTACAGTTTCTATAGCCTAATGCGCAAATGAATAAAGCACTTTCTCGTGTATGTAATTTGCCACAACTCGGCATTTATTAATCACAATAATAGGGAAATGTTTGTCTATAGGAAATCCCGGTTTATTTCTTAACACAAAAACTATTCAAACGGCTAATACCTGTAGCCTGAAACAACATAAATTACTTACTCTGTTTAGTTTGTTTAACTTCTTACATCATCCAATTTTATCAAAATATTCATAACAGAAAGGAAACAGCCTGTCATCGGAACATAATTTAGCCCAAATTGTTAGCTGACCAGATCTGTTAAACGAAGTGAAAAAAGAGACTGGCTCGCGAGGCTAGCTGACCAGTAACGTTAGGTGCCAACTGAAAGTATCACAGAGGTTATTGGCAAGGAAAACCAGACGATCCACTTGCTCTGGATCCAGGGCAGAACATTTTTAGTTGACAGAGGAAGTAATGTTAGCACAGGAAATGAACTGTGCGTGCATGAACATGATTCGCCGTATGAAATGAAGCCTGTATATTCATGTTAATTACAAAAAAACGGGATCCAAAACTAATATTCCAATGCTCAAATTTAGGTTCGAACTTCGAACATTTTTTTTTTTTTAAATCGAATAGTCTTCGAACTTCGAATATTTTTTGACAGCTCTAATACAGTATGTGGTTGCAGCAGCCCATGGAATGCTGAATTTTTTTTTTTTTTTTTTTTTTTACACAGGACATTTCAAAATCTGCCTTTCACACCAATTCACAATAACGGCACAATATATGTCTGAATTCATAATTTTATCATGACACTTGGAACAGAAGCGGGAAGAATTAGGCTAATGTTTTGTGTATTTCGAATTTGCTTATCGAATCCTGAAAATGTATTTTCAATGACATTTGTGATGAGTGAAATGCAAATAATTTTAATTAATGGCCAACACCTGTGGTGCTTACGTCTCCAACGGCAGTTACGTAATATGCTTGCATCAACGCGCCAGTAAAAGGCCACGCCCCTACGATGGGAGAAAACAATCCGTAGCACTCCATACGGTTATTATTAGCAGTTACTGGATTATCAAGATTATAAAAATGCCAAAACTTTGTATGGTAGGCTATACAAATAACAAAGCCAAGAATCCAGATTTAAAAAAATTTGTCTGCCTGTGCAAAAAGAGAAGAAAAAATTGGAAGGGAGAGCTGAAAACTCTAAAATCCTGAATAAAGTCACATCTATTTTTGTAGTAAATTAGCAGTAAGTACTTATAACTTTAATTAGCTGTAGCTAAGAAATGGTAACGTTCACTTGTTTTTTTTTTTTAGGATGCTGCATAACTAACATCGTTAACTTATATATCACATCACATCCTAAAGAAATGTTAGCTAGCTGATAACTTAGCTGCTTTTAACGAAGAGGCTTTTAACTAAAGTTATTAGCTATGGTAGCGGACCTTAACTACTGTTAAGTCTAGTTAAAAGTAGCTTTTCACAAGAGAGCACAGAAAACTTCAGATCTTGTCTTGTACCACCCACCATGCAACAACATTTTGGCACTTTTATAATCCCCGTGGTTGGTAGGCACAACCCAAACCAACCCTTCTCACACTGAGACCCACCTCTGTGATAACATAATGTTACCCAGCTAACGTCACTCAGTGTATTACATCTTACATCAAAAAAGGTGATTCCTATTTGTACCAACTGGAAGTAATTTCCAAATTTCTATTCAACATGGTTTTATGATACGTTTAGAGTAAAGACCTTTTTTAAAAAAGGTATTAGGCTCATACAGGCTAAAGGTATTAGGCTTGCTGGGGTTAGGTTAAATTATATGAATTGTAAGCCAAAGGAGGTTAGTTTGAAGTAATTTGATAAAAAGATCATTCAAAGTTGTCTTTTTGAGTTATTGTAGGTAGAAATTGGAAGAAAAAAAACATTAGTTTTTCAATAAATGTGCATCTATTAACTGAATTCTTCTCTACCTTTTTTTAAACTACAGGTGGCCTAATACTTTTGGCCTGTACTGGAAGCAAAATCGGCTCTAAAGTTGAAAGCAATATGGCAAAGGAGTTAGGCTTATATGTGCGGGGTCAAGTAAACATTGCGGCAAGAAGGTTATTGGAATTTATTTGTTGACATTATTGGCAGGGGTGGCACCAGTTACGCACGGCTGGTAGCTGTATCTGGAACTCCAGCACATAGCAACTGCCTCTCACTAACTCTAACACACACACACACACACACACCAACAAACTCTGAGCCACTGCGCTGCAAAACATTTAATAAATAAGTTCTGTGCGTCAGCCATTATATGTTTCTTCAAATCGATTTATATCATTGTGGATAAAAATGCCCATTCTGTTTGCAACATAGGACTTTGATTTCGCTAACTAGTTGTTTCATTTACTACACATTATTGAAAAGTGATCGTTATATTCTGTAGTTGCCCCACCGAGTCAGCGCACAGCAGGCAGCAGGCTGAGAGCTGACCGTTCCCGGCTATCACTCAGTGAAACTCTCGCACCGAGGAGCAGGAGGTGTCAGGTGCGGGAGCTAGCGAGACAAAAGCCTGGTGTGATTTCTTTCAAACCCCCGCAACCTATACATCAAAATAAAGCTTAGAACCTGTAATTTTTTGCTGTATGTGTTAATTTCCTCCATTTAAAAAAACCCTGTCGAAATATTGAAAAAACCAATGTTTTACCTTGTATTTCAGTCAATAATCATCCGTTTAAGATGTAACATGTGGTATTGTATCAGCCATAGGTCTTGGCTATCAAATGCACACGAAATCCAGTCCAGATTTTCAAGGTAACAGTTGCCACCAGGAGAAAATATGAGGACATCAGATGTTTTGCAGTCTATCCAAACTTAGTTCAGTAGGGGAAAAACAGGCAAAAAAATTTCATGTATTACTGTTATGTAATTACTGTTGTAAAGTAGTAATTCACGTATCCCTAGCGAACTGCAGTAACGTTAACACATCAAGAAACACGGACGCAGTATCATTGGAATTTAAGATTATTCCCTTCAACTGAAGGATATTTTTCTAGATATTTTTACTGAAAATAGTTTTTATTTCCAATGCAAAACAGAATCTTTTGATTTATAAAACATTTTTTTCAGTTTCTGATCGTTCAATGTCCCCCTGTTAAAGGGGGGGGGGGGGGGGGGTGGTGGTGGGGTTCAGACAGTTCATAAAACATAGTTTAGTTAAAAATAAAAAAAGAGAGAGAGTATGATGAAAGATGAAAAGTACAGTATGAGGATGCGGAAATATATTTCATAATGAATTAGCCTATATGCCAATATTAAATCAATCTGATGCTTTGAAGGCACAACAATTGCATTGCCAATGCATATTAGGTTAGAAAATATAACATTTGCCCGATTTAATGTGACTTCCGGTATAAACCACGCCCACTTCCGGTATTCTATCCGAATACAGATACAGAGACAGATCATTCTGTTGGTTGAACAGATACAGATAATGACGTCTCTGCACATCCCTAGTACAGAGTCAGAACTGCCACAGGTCAGATTTGATCCAAGACCACGGGGCTCACTCAGGAGTTACAAGGGGCTCTTTTACCATTTGAGCTACCTAGCAGATGCACACGCACACTTGTACACTAATGCATGCACAGAAACACGTATGCAATCATACATGCACAGACGTACACATGCTTGCGCATGGGCACGCTCATTTGCAAATGTGTGTGGCATTATGGCTACAGAATAAGAAAAATAGTAAAATTAGAATGATCACAATGATTTCAGTGTTAAGTGTTAATTTTTTTCTTTAATTTAAATTAGGGCAGCAAGCTGGCCAGAGTGATCACCCTCCTATATTTTCTCAAACCTCACATGCAGCTGACTGGGGAAAATGGTGTTTCTCGCATTGTTCCTATGTTCTTAAGTGCTTGCATCTATGAGATTCAATTTAGATGATACTATGTGACAAAAAAATTATTTACCAAAAAGTCTGAATGTCATTCAAAGAAACAAATAATCTCGTTCAGTAAAACAAAGAAATTAAACATTAAAAATATATGAACCATTTATTCCATCAAAAAATCTGATGATAATCACAAGCAATTGAACAATATGAATTTTAAAAAATGTTCACTTCTACTATAAATATGTGGAACTGACTCTACAAAAGTTGAGAAATGTTCTATAAAAATGAAAAAAAAAATTATAAACTCCTTATATGGAAATCTGTCTATAATCTCTTATTTGCGTGATGATGGATTTTATTGAGTTGTATTTGCAATAAAAGTATTTGAAATATTAATAAAAAGAATTTAAACATTGCGTCACTGAATGACGTTTTAGGCAGTAATCTGACAAAATGTAGGCCTATGCAAAGTACCAAATTTCCTTGAATCCTTGAATAAAAATTTTACATGGCCAAGGAGCCAATTTAAACAACTTATCAAAAAATTGCTGCTACTAGATTTTCCTTTTTTTTTGTTGACATTCTGAAAACCTAAAACGTCAATGACAATTCCCCTCGTCCATGCCCTCAAATCAAGAAATGGCCATCTGGAATTACTCTTACTTTCTGCCTTGAATAAATAACTTACTCGTTAATTAGGTTGCTGAGCACATGTGTTAAGTGCTTTCATTTTTTCCTTTTCTACAAAAAGGTTAGTTTTAGTGGCCATGTGTGTGCCCATGCTTTCAATTAGGAGCCGATTGTTTCAGCCTTTAATTTGATAAAGATGGCATGCATAGCTATTTCTGACATCATGTGGATTAAAAAAACAATCCCTCTAAACATGAAAAGCATATAATTAACCCTTTAACTGACTTCTCAACCATGCGGTAGAGCTGACTTTGACAGTGAAAAAACCTATGAGAAAAAAAAAAATCTGCCCAGCATCCTGATTGGTGTGGGGCTCCAACCCCCCTTAATCAATTTGCATAAAGGGTATCTTTTTTCAACACAACTATAGCCGCGTTTCCACCGCAGGAACTATACCCCGGAACTAGGAACCTTTTGAGGAACTCAGTGCGTTTCCACCGCAGGAACTAGGGTCTAAATTTAGTTCTGGGGGCTTTGTTTTACCCCCCAAAACGTTCCTGCTCGGGGGGTAGTACTTTCCGAAAGTACAGGAACCTTTTGGGTGGAGCTTGCAGCGCTGAACATTTCTGATTGGTCGAGTACTCGTAGCATTTGTGTTGTATTTATTTTCCGCCATTAGCCGCCATGTTTGAAAATATGCAGCGGCAAACCAATTTATTTTCATAATAACTTCAAATCAAACTTGTATGTTATGCGGCGCAGTAGCCTACTTTTGGTTATAGCCTGTCAACGTCTTGGAATTATAACGTGTGCTCTTCTGTTCTTTTCTTGCTTTAGTATTCGTTTTATAAAATGCTAAGCATTCATGCTGGGACAGCATATTACGTAGGCTACCAAAACATTCAAACGGATTAATTCGGTTGCTGAATATTTTCTTCCGGATTTTCTTTGTTAGCCCGTTGTAATTGACTCAAAACGTTTGATACAGTTATGTGAGGTGTGCGGTAGTTCTGCATAATTAACATTGGTGATACAGTACAAGCAAACTGGAAATCACCTACCGCACTTTTTATCCGGGTAAAATAACAGGTTAATTCTAGTAATCTTCCCTTTAGCTTTTTCAGACTGCCGTAATTTTACTCAATTTTACTGCCATTTTTCAATTCCACGAAAAGACCAGGAAGACTATGGACTCATTTATGGTGCATGGTTCGCATCTGGAGGGCACACTTCGCTGCTCGGCTAGCAGTAACTTCGAAGGAAAGCAAACGGTGGCTGTACCACTACTAATTTACATTTTCACGCAAGTCCGAGTTTTCGTTCTATTCTTGTCATTTTGCGATTAGCCTATATGGAATTGACGACGAGAAAGTAATAAAACAGCAAATTGTTTACAACGTGTGCATGTTTTCTGCTGTTAATGAATGTGTTTGAGAGGATATATGAAAATCAATAAATACAAAAGTAACCATATATAGTCATTGTTGGTAACCCGTTGTATATATGTGGAATAAACCCCTCCGGGCTGTCCCGGTTATTAGAAAATAATGTAGGCTACTTCGGTGGTAGTATGGGGTTACAGAAGAAATCATATGACAGATGGACCGACGACAACGTCAGTGGGCTAATTTGCCTAATCTTCGCGGTACTTTAGACCCCGGTGGAAACGCAGACAACCATTGGCTGAAGGAACCTTTTAGTTCCTGGTAAAGTAGTTCCTGGGACTGAAAGTTCCGGGTAATTTTGGTGGAAACGCGGCTTATGTGGAGCAGTTCCTGCACTTTCCCCACTCTGACAACGGAGGCAGCACCACAAATCACTCCCCAAAGATTAGGGCATAAAGCAGGAATTTGGCAGGTAAGGGATAAACCATGATGTTTTTCAGATAGAAGAGACCTTAAAGAATAGGAATATGATATTAAATATCAAAAATGTTAAAAATCCATTGTGCCAGAAAAACATGCTCAACCGTGCGGTTGATATGTCGGTAAAGGGTAGAAATGACCATGATGCAGGGCAGATGTTAGCATAGTAGTTAGTGTGGTAGGAAGATGTTTGAGTGGAAAAAGTGAACAAATACAGTGAAATTATATTATATTACTAAAACACAATATTATCCTATTACATTATACACTGCCTGGCCAAAAAAAAAAAGCCACCGTTTGGATTTTTTTGGACAGTGCCCACTGTTTCAAGCCTCTGGAGGCAGTGTTATGATCTGGGGTTGCTTCAGTTGGTCAGGTCTAGGCTCAGCAATGTTATGCGGCAATAAAAATTAAGTCAGCTGAGTACCTGAATGTACTGAATGACCAGGTTATCCCATCAATGGATTTTTTCTTCCCTGACGGCATGTGCATATTCCAGGACGACAATGCCAAGATTCATCAGGCTCAAATTGTGAAAGAGTTGTTCTGGGAGCATGAGGAATCATTTTCACACATGA
Organism: Anguilla anguilla; assembly: GCF_013347855.1. Taxonomy (NCBI): domain Eukaryota; kingdom Metazoa; phylum Chordata; class Actinopteri; order Anguilliformes; family Anguillidae; genus Anguilla; species Anguilla anguilla. The sequence continues at coordinate 35,556,657 of NC_049207.1, forward strand.
ATTGGCCACCACAGAGTCCTGACCTTAACTCCATTGAAAGTCTTCGAGATGTGCTCGACTCTCCCATTGTCAATACAAGATAATGCAATTCTGGACGGAAATAAATGTTGTGACGTTGCATAAGATTGTCAAAACAATGCCACGACGAATGTGCATGCACATATATGTTATGGGAAAACATGTAGTGCAGTGTATTGTTTCATTCTTAATGATGGACACCAAATTTTTCTATGGCAGAGGAAAGGGTAGCAAAGCTGTAGTCCCCCTTGATCCAGAGGAGTCAGACATAGAGGACAGTGATGAGGACTTGGATGATCCTGACTATGTGCCAAGGCACACAGGTGACACAGTTGAAGAGCTACCAATCCCTGAGCTTAGTGAGCCTGATACACGCCCAGCCTGTGGCCCACAGCGAGGGCGATGCAAACTCTGCCCAAAGGGGGTGTCACGATAGAAGTGTGCAGAGTGCGGAGTCTTCCTGTGTCTAAACAGCACACAGCAGTGCTTTGTCACGCATCATCTCAAATGAAAGCTGAAAATGAGGTGAATAAGAGATTCAAAATCTGATCAGTTGAAAAAATATGTTCAGGACTGAGCATGAACTCAGATACCGGCAATGGGTGTTTTTTAAAGTTTAAAGTTTTTAAAGTTTTGTTCATGAGTTTATACTTAAAATAAAATGGCGATGTATGAACGGTGCCTGATTATAAAGCAGAAATGCCACACAATGGAGTATCTATACATATATACGTACACAGATGTTTGTTCCAAATCGTAGTTAATGATATGTTCGACATGAAATATGTAGGCCTAATCAAAATGAAATCAATGATACCAGGAATGAATGTTTTTTTACATACATATTTAAACTGTTTAGTTCATAGAAACAAAATAGTTTACACTTATAAAATGACAATCAAACAGTGTCTGATTTTAAAGCAGAAATGCCATATGATGCAGTATATGTCAATATATACATATTTGTGGACCTAGCCATTGTAATTGATGGGACATTTACAGGCCAAAAACATGTTGATGGAGTATAAAAAAAGCAATAAACTGTTTTAAGGTTTTAAAGAGAGATTTAAATGATTGTGTTTCAGGAAAAATGTTCCGAAATATAGCAATTTGTGAATAGCATCTTTTACTATAAACTCACATCTCAACCGTACGGTAGAGGTCTATAATTTCTAAAAAAGGGGTCAAGTTATGAAAAAAACTGTTAGACATTGTTATTTGGTACTCTAGTAATAGGTATTTATGGTTAAATAATTTTTTCATCACCTATTTCAATGAGTGACAGTTAAAGGGTTAAGAAAAATTAACGGTTTGTCACAATTCTGGGACTGCAATTGTGGTGGGAACGAAAACCAGCATATACTGAGAGTCCCCAGGACGGCAACCACTTGACAAAACAGCCTTAGCTAGCAATTTAACCAATTACCAACATACGCTGCGCCGAGACAGCTCGCAATCGAGCATATCATTTACCTAGCTAACAACCAGAGCACTTGGCTATTAATAAACAAGATCTAATATATGGATGGGTAGCGAGAACTATAGCTAACTAACGTTAGTCGGTTTGCCTACTTGCTATGTAGCCTAGTATAGACATGTTCAAGGTAAATCCCGCAATACTGTTCACTGTCTAAGTTACCAAGCTAGATAGCTATTACAAGAAACAAACAGCTAACGTTTAGCTAGCGATACATCATTCGCAGCGCACTCACTTTCGTTTGGAAGAAACGTGCCGTTCTATCCACTTTGGGATCCCACCACCGCCGCGTTACGAACGTCATAAATTCGCAGTCAAGTTAATTCCCACACGGTTAGGCCAGACAGTTTAAACGCGAATACGTGAAAACCAAAGACAACAGCCCAACCTTTCCGTCCCTGTCGGCTGGGTCTGCCCCAGATCTTTGCAAGCAAAGAAGCGAATACTCAGAATGTTTTTGATTGGCATGACGACAAACCAATGAGCAAACGAGCCAAACTCACGTGGTAAAGTCGGGAGCGTATATATGAACCGTATGTAAACTTGTATGTTATGCGGAACAGTAGCCTAGTTTTGGTTATAGCCTGCCAACGTCTTGGAATTATAACGTGTGCTCTTCTGTTCTTTTCTTGCTTTAGTATTCGTTTTATAAAATGCTAAGCATTCGTGCTGGGACAGCATATTACGTAGGCTACCAAAACATTCAAACGGATTAATTCGGTTGCTGAATATTTTCTTCCGGATTTTCTTTGTTAGCCAGTTGTAATTGACTCAAATCATTTGATACAATTATGTGAGGTATGCGGTAGTTCTGCGTAATTCACATTGGTGATGCAGTAAAAGCAAACTGGAAATCACCTTTCGCACTTTTTGTCAGGGTAAAATAACAGGTTAATTCTAATAATCGTCCCTTTAGCTTTTTCAGACTGCCGTAATTTTACTCTGCCATTCTTCAATTCCACAAAAAGACCAGGAAGACTATGGACTAATTTATGGTGCATGGTTCGCATCTGGAGGGCACACTTCGCTGCTCGGCTAGCAGTAACTTCGAAGGAAAGCAAACGGTGGCTGTACCACTACTAATTTAAATTTTCACGCAAGTCCGAGTTTTCGTTCTATTCTTGTCATTTTGGCTGCGTCCGAATTTTTTACGGTCTCTGGTCCGAATAGTCTTTTGCTTAGGAAGGTTCCTAACTGAGTGAAATGACCCGGAAGTGTCTAAGTGGCAGCCATGATAAGAGCTGTTCGAATTCTCGTGAGAAAGTAAACGTTTTAAAGAATTACCATAAACTTAAATCGCAACGTAGCCTACATAATAATCAATCTCAAACTGTATTAATTTGTTTGCTTGGTTAACAAGCGTGCCAACTTTATGAAGAATATGTAATGATTATAATAATAAATAATCCATAATCAATCCATTGGGAATTCCCGTGTCGTCTTGTTATTCACGTCAAAACATTTATATGATCAGATTTAGTAAAATCAGTTAATCGTCCAAAAGATAGCGTAACAGTTTAAACTTGAAGGGCTATTAACACCACAACGCCATGAACACCGGAAGCTTTGAAGTACAAGTTCAATAAAGGCTTGCTTACAACTTCATTTATAAAATAGGTGCATTTTCATCAGCAAGACCACTAAATAATCAGATTTTTTAAAGATCTATGGATTATCTGATTTTTATTAACAAGCCCTTTTTGAAAGCACGGCGAATGAAGACATCGGAGAAGTCAAATAGGCTGAGCAATGGTTGGTTAAAAACTACCTTCCAACACTCGAGCTAACAAACCGCTGCTCGGTGCATTCACTTCTACATCATTCAATAGGCTACGTCTTTCTGTGGTGTATTTTCAAATTTACCCCACCCCCTCCGCAAAATAAGATAGCGAAACTAAGTTTGCCTTTCCCCCAGGTTCCAGGTTTTTTTTGCTTTTTTTTCCTGCAAGGACAATACAAAAACGAAAAGGCTTGTATTTTTTTAGCTGCTTATAAAATATCTGAGAGGGAACTAGGGACACACCCCCAGTAGCCTAATATAAGGATGAAATATAAATCAGTGCATGTATACCTAGCATTTTAGAGCATATTTCTGTGTATAAACAGGTCATCATGACGCGCGACAAGCAGAAAAATAGAACAGAAGCGAAAAACTACGCTTCAGTTCGCTTGTGTAGCACAAGCTTCGCAGCCGGTTGGCGACGCGTTCGCATCTGGTGTAGAGGACGTCACCCGTTGCCGTTGTAATAACAGTACTTCAACTACGCTTCAGTTACGCGCGTAGTGCGCTCGCGGTCGCTACGCGTGCGGTGGGTGTCCGGCTTTAAATGCTAAGGAAAGGTTCTTCTATGCTTCTCCTTTAGCATAGGGGACACTGGACCATCCTTTACGAAAAGAAAGGAGATAATGCCATCCCACAATTCCTTGCAGCAGCAACATTTAAAGCGACGCACCATTCCGCCGTTCACGGAAACAAACGATCAAATGGTAAATGGACTGCATTTATATAGCACTTTTATCCAAAGCGCTTTACAATTGATGCCTCTCATTCGCCAGAGCAGTTAGGAGTTAGGTGTCTTGCTCAAGGACACTTCGACATGCCCAGGGCGGGGTTTGAACCGGCAATCCTCCGACTGCCAGACAATCGGTCTTACCTCCTGAGCTATGTCGCCGATCAACATGACTGAGTTGTGTGGTGGTTCTTAAGATTGGGATGGCAGGTATGCCATCCCACCAAGTTACGCCTTGGCGGGGGCATGCCCCATACCTATACAGCACCGAGAGTTTGGCACTTTTCAGGGTTCCCCACAGAAATAACCACAACAGCCACAGACACTCAGCCCTTAAAAACATTAAATTCTGTACATTCTGACCCCATTTCAACAGACAGATTTCATAAACAACTTCACATGTCCACACAATAAAGCCCCAAACTAAGGGGATTTCGCGTTTTCTCCTTCTTCTTCTTCTTCTCATTCTTATTTTTCCTGCCGCCTATCCCACTAATAACATGTCTCCCCATTGGACATTTTACAGACACCCGCCAAATCTTCACCTACACGACCCAATGAAAAACTCACATATACACGCAAAATACCCATACCTTTTTACTCTGAAACATTTTCAGTACAAACAGCTAGTCCGCCTGTGGCCTAGTGGATAAGGTTACAGTCTTGGGAACACAGGGTCCGTGGTTCTTTAACCTGCTTTTACCCTCACTAATAATTGTCTACTACTTCTCAATTATTGCTTTTGCACCATATCTACCCGCCGTTCACCAAACGTATACACTGAATTATGACGTACCGTCTGCACGTTCAGTTATTAACCGGCTACAATATTGCAAAGCCATATGGATTCAACGGGAGCTCTTCTGTGCTTACTGGCCTGTGTTCTTTAAAACCACGAACAGGTTTGCTAATGATATTTCATGCATTGCATAGCTATGTCATGGTGCTGCACTAACAAAGTCACAGACTGGTAAACCTCTGGTTGAAGGATTGAATACCGCCTCGCCCTCAGGCAGATAATTCCCTCTTTTACACTAATGTTTTCTTACGCTTTATATTTTCTTTACCAAAACTCACTCACGGCCACCCACATGCATTTCATGACGGCAAATGTATTCCTTTTATTAAAAAGTTACACCAGTTCACAGCTGTGCCATTTCTACTAACTACATTTCTTCACTTGGCTACTGTACAAAACCTTCTTATCAGCAAACGCCACGTTTCTACATTCATGTTACCTCGCCCTGTTCTCTATCTAGCCACATACAAACAATTACTACGTATGTACGTTCTGCAACTCCCCATTAAAACATTACATTTAAAAACATGATTCACTCATAATTATAACTACTAGTACTGAACATGAAAAAAACACAGCAGTGCAATAGATTTCACACGTTACTTAACCGTCCACTTTAACAGCTGGTGCTTTATAGCGACTGTTATATATACCATTCGATAACGAATATAAGCTCGCTCATGGTCACTCCATTTACTCCGCACTATAGTCCGTGATCATGTCAACCTTCACCTACATACCCATTCTGCTAAAAACATATTGTTTCAACTACGCAATTTCATAATTTCATCCTAATTTCTCTCACACTGTTGTTATTTTCTCATATGCAAAGCCTGCTGGGACATATGCGTCTGCTCCTATTCTCCACTATCATGTTTTCCGGTTCTAGTTTAGCAAAACAGCAAAGAGGATTCCTACCTGCAGATAAGCCTATCAAAATGCCTTATAAACCTTACAAACACTAAAAGTGCATCTCCACGAAATAACAGACAACAGAGCAGGACAGAAGGCTACACAATTTGCGACCTAGGGAGTTATAATTCTACGGGGTTGCTGATTCTTTTGTCAGTCAAGGCTCGTTGGATGGACGTCAAATCCGTGAGTACATACACTGGCCATATTTCATATGCGTTTCTGATACGTTTTACACATAGCCATAATCCACAACCATTTCTTACAGGGTCACTTCGCATTTCTCACTCTCATAATAAAACGCTTTGCAAAAAGAAATGATATCTCATAAAAAACACGTTTTCAACGTACAAAAATGCCAAGTTACTCAAAAGTATTGATATCAAAATGACGCCAAGTTACGGTACTACAAACAATATAGGCTATCTTGCCTCACCGAAATGACATAAGATGTATTTCAACGCAATGCTACCCAATATTTCCTCAATTCTTTCAAAACCACTCAATGTGACAACCATTTCGTTTCACTTTTGTGACTGGTGGCCTAAATTCATTTTTTATTTCAATTCCAACCTTGGTAATGAAGTAATATTTAACAACACGGTAAGAACGCACGGGGCGAAGTATCTATTTTAGATGCGCTTTTAGTAGTCCATCTTCGGAACATTGTAGTTTTACCACGGCAGACTTCTCTTAGCACCGCGGTTGTCTTTTCCAAAGTCCTTTTGAATTCTCCTTCACATCTTTCCTTAACCTCATTACGTTTTCCATCGAGGTCAAGGAAAAGTGGTTAGGAAAAGACATAAGACGTCATTTTTTTGACTATTCGGACGCAGCCTATGGCTCACCTAAGCTTGTGACGCCCCGCAAGTAAGCACGTACGGCGCGTGTTGAGGGAAAAACATTGGAGCTCCCATTGAAGTGAATGGGGAACATTACTTTTGAAGTCAAAATAAAACGTCCTCAACGGTATTTTGAAACTCGATTGACGACCGTTACGTTTCAAGCAGAAAAATATGCGTTATGTAGTAAAATAAGTACATTTTAATAAATATTTTTCCAATACTGCTGGACCAAAACAGTTTCAGAAACTGCTGTACATAATGAAATTTATGATCACAAAAAATGGACATACGAGGTTTTGTTCGGTTGTTGAACCACATTGGATTTCCACATTGAATTCAATGGGCAGCAAGCACTTTTGCCCCAAAGCATGCGCAGTGGAGGCGGTTTCCCCTAACTTCCTTGGCTTCCCCACCTGGCCCCTCCTACCATAGAGCCTACATAGGAAATGTTCTTTTTAAAACACATGCTTCTGATCCTGAGCAGCCATCACACCAAAGCATCTAAAATGTTTTCAGGATGTTACTGGATGTGGTGATCTTTTCTGTGTGAGGAGGGGTGGGCATGGCTGTGGTTTGGATCAGATTGTGTTTCTTACTAGTCAGCTGTTGTAATGTCAGATGCTAAGAAGCCTAGATACAGTGAAGCAAAAAGACAAGCCGACAGGGCTCGTTCAAAGACTAGCCAACCTTGGAATTACTTTTCTTCGGTGGCGTCGTATGAAGTTTGCCACAGGGATGAAAAGCGATGCCGAGTTCGCCTGTTTTCTGTTGGACCTGTAAGTAACATTCATTTTAGCTCGTTACATTACACAGCTAGATGCCCAAGGTGGGTAGATTTTGTATCTAATTTTGTTCTTCCATAAAGGTGTCTTCCTCCCCTATGAGAACTGCTGTTAGTGTTTATACACTGAACAAAAATATAAACACACTTTTTTTTCCAGCCATTTTTAATGCGTTTAAATAATACCTCAAAGATTTGTTCTATGTGCACAAAGATCTTATTTCTATCAAAATTTGCCCACAAATTTGTTTATATCACTGTTAGCTAGAATTTCTTCTTTGTCAAGATAATTAATCTCCTGCACAGGTGTGGCATATCAAGATGCTGATTAAAAGCCATGATCACTACACAGGTGTTCCTTATGATGGGGTCAATAAAAGGCCACCCTAAAATGTTGAGTTTTTGGTTGTTCAACACCATGTCACAGATGCCTCGAGTAAAGAGATCATACAATTGGCATGCTGACTGCAGGGATGTCCTGTAGAGCTGTTGCCAGACCATGTGCAACCATGTCAGCCCAGGGCCGCCACATCCGACTTCTTCACCTGCGGGATCGTCTGAGGCCAGCCACACGGACAACTGATGAAACAGTTGGTTCACACAACCGTAGAATTTCTGCACAAACTGTCAGAAATCGCGTCAGGGACGCTTATCTGCGTGCTCAACGTCCTCACCGGGTTCTTGATTTGTCTGCAGTTCGGCGTCACAATCGACGTGATGGGCAAAAGCTCACCTTCGATGGCCACTTCTTCCATGTTCTCCCAGTTCTTCCATGGCCTGCATACTCACCAGACATACCACCCATTGAGCATGTTTGGGATGCTCTGGACCGGCGCATACGACAGCGTGTTCCAGTTCCCTCCAATATCCAACAAGTTCGTACAGCTATTGAAGAGGGGTGGGACAATATTCCACAGGCTACAATCAACAATTTGATCAATTCAATGCGGAGATGTGTTGCGTTGCATGAGGCAAATGGTGGTCACACAAGATACTGATCGGTATTATGTTCATTTCATGGTACTTCTTTTTTTGGGAAATCTGTGACTAACAAATGCATATCTGTATCCCCAATCACATGAAATCAATAGATAAGTGCTTAATTAATCTATTTCAGTTGACTGATTTACGTTTATTACCTTTGAACTCAATAAAATCCTTGAAATTGATGTGTTGCATTTATATTTTTGTTCAGTATAGTTGCAACTTAGCTATCTTTGTAATTCACCTGCATTTATTTCAATCAGGAAAATAATTCAATATCGCATGCGTGCTATCTACGTAACGTTACGTGTAGCATACTAACAAAGCTAACAGAAGTTGCTAACCACTTTAAAAAGGCTATGGATATCTTGATGAAAAAGTAATTCACTATACAAGTATATTAGCTAGCTATGATAGACCTATGGCCTGCTAATGTTACTTACAGTGCCTTCGGAAAATATTCAGAAGCTTGTAGCGTCATACCCAAAAAGACTCAAGGTTATAATTGCTGCCAAAGGTGCCTCAACAAAGTACTGAGTAAAGGGTCTGAATACTTAAGTAAATGTGATTAAAATTTTTATTTTTTATTTTGAATAAATTTGCAAAAATGTCTAAAAACCTGATGTTGCTAAAATGCCATTTTTAATATCTCTGACCACTTCACCTCTTCGCCTGACATTTTGCTTGTGGCACTCAAGGGTGTGTCCTCAATGGAGGTGTGGGTGGGGTTGAGGATGAAGGAAGTGTGAGTGGGGTTTACAAACAGAGACTACAAGGGTCGCAAAATCCTACACAGTATACCTTTAATAAGGTGTTTTCACTCACATAACTGCCACTGACTATGCTTTTGTTATTGTACCAGTCAGCTCTGCAACTCTGTAAGTGTTGTAGCTGGCCTCTTAAGTATTCTCTAACAGCTGCCCTTCTTATCGAGTTGCTCATTTTGGTAAGGCTGGATCGTGCGCCACATTTTTCCATACTGTTACCATGGACTCAACAGTGCTCCCATGAATATTCCCAGAACTTTCTCACTGTTTTTACAACCTTCTCAAGCTTTTTGCTTCCTATCACCTCAAAGTCCCACAGGCATTTCTTGATGCAGTTGTACACAGGTGGATTCATATTTCACACAGGTAGCCCTGACAGTATTTAGTGTTATCTCTCAAAGAAACAGAGTACACTAAACTCAATTTGGGTTGTTAATCTTAATTGATAAGTATTCTTTTCTTTGTATTAAGTAATTTTAAAGTTGTATTTTTCTTTTACATAATTCTGAAGACATGTAAATACTTCATTTCATTTTGACATTAAAGGACAATTGCACCCTAGATGCGTTTTTTTGAAGCTGTGAACATGTGTATATGCCTACTTTATAATGAAACATTTTAATCCATGCTGTTGTTTCAACATTTCTGAAATAATATTATTTGACAGAAAAAACTGGTAGGAATTGTCTCGGTACACTCTTTTAACCTTTGAAAAATGCATTCTGCATTCCACTCTGGCTTCACTCCAATCGTGATATTAGAGTACCTCTTTGGAGGTACTATTATATCATTTAAATGTCAATCAAGATATCCAGCCAGAAAATTGTAGCCGGCCACAAATTTGTTCATTTACTTTTTAATGACTAAACACTGCCGGCACATGATTAACTAGATGGTTTCAGCTCAACATTTTTCAAACCGGAGAAACTTGGCAGACTGTTCATAAACGCTGTCATATTCCACCCGAACAGTCCACTAAAATAGATTTCTGAAAACATCTGAGGTGATAAATATGCCATTAATTGCTGACTATTGATTCATATTCGTTCTGCAACGCCTAGTCTGATCTGAGTTTAGTGAGAAAGTCTCAGGTGCACTGTACAAATTCATCTGCATATAGAATGCTTTAAGAAAATGAGACTGACACACCTACTCCACCCACCCCAGGATGCATTTTTTTCAAAATTGTGTAGTAAGGGGAGCCAGGCTGAAACAGTGAGTGCAATTACTCTTTAAAGAGAGTTACTTATACCAGAGGATGAAAAAAATCCCCTTTAAATATATTTTAATTCGACTCTGTAATTCAGCAAAACAAGAAATAATGAATAGGGGTGGGGGACTTGTAAACAATGGGGACAATGGGGGTGGGGCGAAATAAACATTCTAAATGGAACTCTAAGAATAAAATGTGCACAAAAGGCTGACGATTTAACACCCAAAAGAATATTGTGCTGCTATTACACTGGGACCAAACAGATCAAAGATTGTGTTCGCATTTGCGGAACTTCATCCAAGTTTTTTTTTTTTTTTTTTAAACCTTTATTTACCCAGGGTAGGTTCACTGAGCACGGATGCTCTTTTTGCAGGAACGCCCTGCTTCACACTCATACACATTCACACCTGGGAGCTGCCCAGCACAACCATAATCCTCTATTGTTGGCCACTGAGCAGCTCCACTGGAGGGAGAGAACATTTTTTAGGCAATTAAATCAGGGGGTGATTAGGTGGCAAATTTTTTGTGAGAGCCAGATCTGGGATTTTTAGCCAGGACACCGGGGAACCCCCTACTCTTTGCAAATAGTGTCATGGGATCTTTAATGACCACAGTGAGTCAGGACCTCGGTTTAACGTCTCATCCGAAAGACAGCATCTCCTACAGCACAGTGTCCCCGTCACTGCACTGGGGCACTGGGGTTTATTTGACCAGAGGGAAGATTGCCCCCTGCTGGCCCACCAACACCACTTCCAGCAGCAACTCAGTATTCCCTGGTGGCCTCCCATCCGAGTACTAACCAAGCCCACACCTGCTTAGCTTCAGCCAGTCAGCAGGAGCAGAGTGCATGGTGGTATGGCTGCTAGCTAAATGTGAAAGTTGTTGTGCGTTGTGTTCTGCCTGCAAGGTTTGTCTCCGTGACCATACAAATGCACTGAAACTCCAAAGGAAGGATGGCCTTCTGCCAAATTTCACATTCATCACACAGTGATAACTTTCTTAAAAAGATAAAATATTTATGTATGAGTGACTCATTTTTTAGTTTGAGGTCTTCCCTCAAGCCAAGACTCACTCAAGTTTCAAATGATGATTCAATGTGAAACCCCATGTCTGCTGAACACAATAACATGAAATGCTTGTGAATGTGTTGGGCAAATGGGGCTTAACAGGCACTAAAGTGAAAGGAACAAAAGCTGGCCAAAAGTCAGTAGGGAACATTGGGTTAATGGACTCATGTGACACATCATATCATAATTTATAGACTACCACTTATATTCCCATAAATAATTTACTGAAACATAAATGTAATACAAACACAAGCAGCCCATCTATGTCTTCAAATAAATACATCAATGGTGAAGTGAACAAAAATTAAACCAACAACACAATGAAATAGCCTCATTTAAAAACCTTGGAAAAAGCCTGAGTCCCTAGCGATGGATACAGTATGGCTTGGTATGTACAGGGACTCTGAATGGCGGTGCTCTTTCCTTCCCAGCACCTGGGTGGGGTTCTGGGCGCATACTGCAGTGCGATTGATGCTGCTAGGTGACCAACAAAGACACTACTGGAGTGGCTGTTTCAAGTCAAAGAGTCCCGTTCCTCCCTTCACCACCTTCCCAACCACCAGACGGGCTGAAGGAGATTGCAGGCTGTCATGGGACCCTGGAAGAAAAGGGGAGAAAACAGTGTTTCTTAAGGACACATAGTGGCTTTTGGTAATGATGTAGTGGGGCTCAGTAAGACCACAGAGATTTGTTCAGTCAAGGACCCAGGTACTCCATAAAGGTAACAGGGCGGAATACAACAGTATTTAGTAGACAGTGGCATTCAGCTAAAAGACTCATCCTGTTAAACCAAACAACATTGGTTTTTTTCTGAATTGGACCCATTTTTCAGAGCTATTTACACCAATAACGACACATCTTTCTTTGTGGAGCTTTGGTCACTCCAAGAACCGCTCCGCTCAGCTTTGCAATGCAGTTTAGTGGGGCCATACAAATGAGCATTGGAATGCCCATAAAATAACCTCCCTCAGAATAATAACTACATAGCCTAAGGGATATTCATTTATGTAATTTCCATTACCAGGCATTTGGCATTTCAGTTGACAGACTACTTTAAGTGGAAGCATACATTGATCTCAGTGAGAACTATGGCAAGCAGAGAAGCACAGAACTCGCTGCCAAGGAAGTTACTGTACTGAACAACTCTACCGTATTTCTACTGTGCAGAAAAAAGTATTGAAAATGAACATATGATTAAAGCTTAGGGAAATAAATACTCAGTTATCCATGAAATACATTTGTATATGATAATCAAGCTTTTATTTGGTGGAAAACCAAATTTAGAAGACGTCTGAAGTCTCATTTGCATGGCCCCATCAGCCTGCACTGCAATGCAGAGGAGTTCTCTGGGGCACTATCCCAATGCATGGATGGGCCCCACGATCTGGTACAGAACCCAGACTGTGCCAGGGCTAACTGTGGCCAGCAGCCTGCAGGGCCATGCATAATTGGTGCTAGCATCACCTCAGGGAAAGAGGGTTATGGCCTGCCAGGAAAGCAATGTCTCATTGTGCACCAGGGAATAAGAGGTCGATTAAGTATCACAGCAGCAGTACTCCTCAAACTAGAAAATGATTATGTATAAGTGAAGGCAAGCATTTTGATTTGCAACATACAGGAAAAGCAGATCTTGATCGTCATGTTCTTTTGAACCAACCAGGTGCCATAATTGATGTTAAAAACAGCGGATTATGTTGGAAACACAAACATCCAGTTGGGCATTTTGGGTGTGAACAGACTGAAGCTGTTGGAGAAAGCCAGGAAAGCAGATCAACAGCGTGGGATTTTCAATATTCAACCTGAGGACGTGTGAAGTATAAACATGACTCTGGGCTGACAGGATTAGTCAGTGCGCCAGGGCCTTGGCATGCTCCACACAAACAATACCCTATCAGGTTAAAAGCAGTGAAAGAGACAGCAGCAGCTGGAGAAACAGAACAGTGAAACACACCTTTTCCTCAATAATTTGTGTCTGGCCTGTACTCAAGCCTGAGGTATATAATAAGGATTGACAATTGATTATGTTGCTTTGAAAAAAGTTGCAAAGAAAATTCCTCAAGCTGTAGCAAGCCTGCCTACAATTCTAGCAGGCTTCAGGCCTGAGCACGCTCTGCTTCTGTTTTGGACATCAGTAATGGGTTTCAGACAGTTGCAGTAGCTGTGTCAGGAAGCAGTGTGTGCCTCATATGCATGCCGTTTCAGTCAAGTCAGGCAAATAGAAAGCTAATTTGAATGCACATGTGGCCAAACCAGTAGTTCTATCAAAAGCCAGTGCATGCAAAATGACAAGTGAGTTAACAGATTTGCAGATAGACGACAAGCTTGGGAAGTGGTTCATGACTTTGTGATAAAAAGCCACAAGTAGGTGTTGGGGTTGGCACAAGCCGTAGGTCAGGCCTATTCAATTGGTGGGCTGCAGGAAACATCCGGCCCAGAAGCAACCTCCAAGTGGCCCAGCGAGCATGAAATAATAGGCTATTTTAATAGCAATTTTAATTGTAATATTATTTTTAGGGCTGTCAATCAATTAAAATATTTAATCGCGATTAATCGCATGATTGTCCATAGTTAATCATGATTAATTGCAAATTAATCACACATTTATCTGTTCAAAATGTACCTTAAAGGGATATTTTTCAAGTGTTTAATACTCTTATCAACATGGGAGTGGACAAATATGCTTGCTTTATGCAAATGTATGTTTATTTATTATTGGAAATCAATAAACAACCCAAAACAATGACAAATATTGTCCAGAAACCCTCAAAGGTACTGCAATTAGCATAACAAAATATGCTCAAATCATAACATGGCAAACTCAAGCCCTACAGGAAACAACAGATGGGCATATTGACCTGCTAAATTTAACATTACTTAGTAATATGAGCACTCCCACAATGTAGTGTGTCTTTACGCTTATAAAGGTTCACTAAAACATCCCGTTTTTTAAGCATTAACACAAAACGATGGACCTCAATGCATCGCAACAACAGACACATTGTACAACAGGTACATTGGTCAGCTAAATTTTCCATTACTCAAAGATCATTCCCTGGATCCCTCGCACTTCTAAAGCCGTTCACACAACGTAATTGTGTCCAACCTCACATAGGGGAAATAAAGGCTCACAAAAACATCCCCTTCTATTATGTGGAATGAAAACAGCATGATACAAAATAAAACAAACAATAAATAAAGTGAGCATGAAACAGTGGAAAGGGAGTATAATACAGAACTAGGACTCAAACTAGGATATTGCAGTTAGGCTGTACTTCTATTTGTTTGCACCGAGCCAGTTGCTTAAACAGACCAAGGGAGAGGTACAGCAGCTTCGTTTCGTGTATCCTGGATCTTGACAAAGAAGAAAAGGCCATTCGCAGACTCCGAAACTGTGAAAGAATGCATGCTGGCCGTCGGGGATGAGGTGATAAATGGCGACAAAATTAAAACTAGTGTGACATCCGCTATTAAAAATATACCCGTCTGACACTTCAACTATTCACAGGGTTGAAATTTTAGATACAGATGTTTTTGAAATACTGTTAGAAGAACTAAAAAAAGCTGATGTCATGTCTATAGCAGTCGATGAGTCCACAGACAAAGCTGATACCGCACAATTGTGCATACATGTTCGATTTTTTGACGGCAAATGCTTCCGAGGAATTGCTCGGCTTACTGCCGTTAGAAGGACACACAACCAGCGAGATCGTCTTTGGAAAAATTTCGTCATTTTTCAATGACAATGGTCTGGATATGGAGCGTGTGTGCATGCTTGTAATGGATGGGGCTCCATCTATAGCAGGGAGAGTGAGTGGTTTGGCAGCACCTCAGTCCGCTGTTGCACCTCAGATGATGTCCTTACACTGCACTGTGCATCAGAAGGTGTTATGCGCAAAACTGAGCGGAGAGCTTGAAAGGACAATGGACAGTGTGATGGGTATGCAAGGGTATGCCTAAACACATGTCCTGGTGATTTAAAACAAACACATTTATGTTCCTTCAGTGTGCAGTAGGAGGCGTTGTGTTATGCGCGTGTGTGTGTTTGTTATTGGTCACTGTTATTGCCACGTGTTATGGTTCTGTGCATTTATAGCTCTTTTTTATTCTGTTTCTGCACTTTGTGATGTGCCTGGGTCAGATATGTGACAAAAAATATATATTTTTTTATTTCAAAAACGAAACAATAAACATTGCTATTTTTTTTTACTACATTAATTTGCGTTTGTTTAAAATTTGTCATTACCAAAAGCTAAAAAAAGAAAAAAAGGTTTTAAATAGGCTGCCGAAAATGTCTGGCCCATCTACATTTCCTGGTTTTAAAATCTGGCCCAATTGAATTTGTAATTGAATAGCCCTGCCGTAGATCTTCCATCAGAATGAGTTGTAATTAAAGTGTACATACACAAATCCTACAGAAAATTTGTTGGGGGAGGAGCTGACACTGCCAAGAGGTCCACAAAAAAAGAGGCCAAGGGAGTCAGTGCTCTCCCAGAGTTCTCTGTAGATAACAAATCAGTAGCAGACACACACATCATTTGGGAACTGCATATTATAAAGAGCAATCAAGAGCAAGGACTCTGGTCAAAGAGGGGGCTACACAAGAGAGGGGTTCTGTAGGAGGTGCCTGGAGCACAGCCAGTTTCTCTGGGAGGGATTCATTAAAACCCATCACTGTATTCGAGAGGCTGAGAGGCTTATAGGTGATACCCTGACTTCTTGAAACATTAGTGCCATACCACCCCTAGAACTCACCGTTCCAGAATTCCCTACTGCCACAACAAAGCAGCACAGCACCATAGATGGAACCCATCATCCCTTCACACCTTTACACAGAGCAGCACTACCCCAGCCTTTTCATCCAGCAACCTCTACTAATAAAAAGTCCTCCCAGACAGCAGAACAAACCTCACTCTAGTAGGCCCCAAAAACTCCCGGCACTCTTACCTGAAGCCACATTTTCTGCAACATAATCTACATAATGAACAACCTCTAAGGCTTGACCCTCAACGCCCACACTCCAAACCTCAAAATGCCAGATATCGTGATACCCTGATTCATGGTGTCTCACTCACTTCTCCCCAGCATCCACAATTATCCTCTGACTTAGACTTTATTCCTGTTCATCACAAACACAGCTGCTCCACTCAGACCCTACAATGTCAGTCCATACCTGTTCATACAACAAACAGATTCTCTCTACTCTGTTCCCATTTCCCCTCCTCCACTATCACCTCACAAAGAATCCTTCTCCCCTGCTTCTTCCTCCTTTGGCCAAACTCCCTCACCAATGAGAACTCCATTCTGAGCGATCGCCAATCAGGATTCAGAATTAATCATAGTACAATTTCTACTACAACTCTTGTGATAAATGACATAGTGACCTCTCTAGATAATGGACAACATTGTATTGCTCTTTTTGTGGATCTGTCTAAAGCATTCGATACTGTCGATCAATCCACATTGTTGCGTAGGCTATCCTCTATTGGATTGGATCCAACTGCCTGTAATTGGTTTGAAAACTACCTATCTGACAGGTCTCAATGTATAGTTGCTGATCATGTTCGATCCATGTTTCTCAATATAACTATAACCCCTCAAGGTTCTATTTTAGGTCCTGTATTATTTACAATCTATATAAATTATGTTGTTTACAGTTTTTACAGTTCTGCTTCTACTATATCCCAAGCTGTTTTAAATCTGCCTTGCAGAAGGCCCCTTTAGATCTCAAACTAGTTTTAAATTCAGACAAATTCAGACTTCTGCCTTGCAGAAGGCCCCTTTAGATCTCAAACTAGTTTTAAATTCAGACAAAACTAAATACATGTTATTTACCAGATCTAAAAGGACAGATTTTACTCAGCTACAGATGTGTACACTCAATGGTGCCCATATTGTCTCACACTATAAATATCTGGGTATCTGGATTGATGGAAACCTGACTTTTAAGACTCATATTGATAAATCAATTAAAAAACTAGACTTGGTTTCCTTTGCAGAAATAAATCTTGTTTCTCATTTGGCTGTCGAAGGAGGACTGTTGAGGCAACATTCCTTCCAGTACTTTATTATGGTGATATAATATATAAACACACAGCTGCTTCCACCTACGTTACATCACTGGAGATAGGTACCGTACTCACCATTGTGTGCACTATCAGAAGGTGGACTGGCCCTCCCCATCTCATAGAAGAGACCAACATTGGTTCCTGTTTTTCTATAAAGTACTTCTCCAAAAGCAACTTCCTTATATTTTATCTCTTACTGAATGGAGAGTTAGAGCCTATTAGACTTGTTCTCAGGACTGGTTGATTCTCCAGGTGCTGCAGGCCTACACTGAACTGGGTAAAACTGCATTTAGATATGGTGCTCTACATGCCTGGAATGAGTTGCAGTGTACATTAAAGCTGAAGTCTTTGATTACCATGGGCCAATTCAGGACCCTGATTAAGAAACTGGCTACCTTTGAATGTAAATGTTCTGACTGAATCAAACTGTTTAAGTGTTTTTATTTATTTTATTCATTTTATTAATTTGATTTTATTCTATTGTATTATTTATTTGTTTATTTTACTTTTTATTTTAATTAATTTTCATGTATTCATTTTATCTCTTGGAACTTTTAGCTTTTGCCTGTTAAATGTTTTTTTCTTTTCTCATCAGGGCTCCATTGAAAAAGAGACCCAGTGTCACAATGTCCCTGTATAAATAAAGCTTTAAATTTAAGGCTGCCTCATGGAAGCCTGACCTCGGTCAGCACACATGTGAAGGGGAAAAGCCTTAGACAACATTCAGAGCGATTGGCAGTGGCCTGGAATACCCAAAACAGTGCAAAATACTGCCAGAGATGTTTAATATGAGGACAATGCCTTCAAGGAAGGCCACTCATGGTTTGAAAAAGGTAAACTCAAACCCCTGAAGCTATTCTTATATTGGACAATATTTTAAACGATTTCACAATCTTAGAAAAATATTTCCAGTCTTACCTCAGTCAGTGCACGCCCCTGTCACAACTCACAATTTGTGTGAGATTTTATTAAGCTCCAACTGAGTTTGTGACAGTCTTTTCCTTGTTTAGATTGTTCCGACAAAATCAAACATATTTAATATTATCTTAAGTCTTCAGCCTTAGCTCAAAAGGTTTTCTGATGGTCAACAATGCGATTTCCAATCCAATATGGTCAAGAACCAACAGGTGCGCTGTCCGGACGGGATTAGTATTGCAGGACAACGTCGGTAATGAGAAGGCCATATGCCAGTAGCAATGTGAACCATCCTGCACATGTGCAAACACTTCCCAAAGAAAGGGCTTCACATGGACATTGCAGCAATGGGCTGGACAGAATTTTCCCAGCAAATGTGCCATTGTGTATAAAGAGACAATGGCAGAAGGAGGTAAGGTGGGAGCAAAAGCTACATTTCAATGGCTTATACCACATAAGCTTAGTAAAGATGAGAATGTGAGTTCTGTGACAGTGAATTGTAAACAGAGGGCAACAAAAGTGGTGCCTGTATAGCACGAAAAGGTTAACATTGCACACAATTTGGTATGTTGGGCTTACACTGGGATATTGAAAAATGTAGTCACTATGCAAAAAGTGGCAAAATTGGAATATGCATATACGCATATCTGCTATGGATAAAGCAAAAACAGTAATACCTACTTAAGTCCATGGACTAGATGTGGGGAGTGATCTCTGACTCAATATCCCAGAGCAGGGTTTTTCCTGCATAGAGGAAAACACTGAGGTGGCTGCCTCAATCAAATTTTGTGCCGTCTCCACCAAGCTCTGACCGGTCAGGGCTTGTTCAAAAACTAGTCAACTCTGGAATTGCTTTTTCTCGATAATGACAACAGGGTTTTTCCTGCATTGAAATGTCTTAGTCCATATAAGTGTTTTTTCAAGCTGCCTAAAGCAGAAATTGCACAAAAACACCAGTAAAAGTAGAAAAAAGTAGAAATGGTACAATTTGGTTGTGAATGATAGGCTACTGAATTCCAAGTTATTTATTAGTTTTTTTGAACGTTTCAAAGTCTACATGCAACTATAGACCCTAAAATAACTACAGTAGAATCCGCTTAATTGCATAAAAGAATAAAACTGTGCTGACAACCGCATGTGCCACTCAGGTGTCTGCTATCGATGTGATTTTCAACAGAAACTTGCTACCGTCATACATTTTGGCAGTTTGTGGCTTTATAGGGCAACTGCCAGTTTGATTAAGCCGGATCTGCCGACTTTTAATGTATATTTATAGATCATAATGCTATGCAGTTGGACATTATTCCATGAAAATATCTGAAATATGCACCAATGGCAATTCTGTGCAAATACCTGAATGATTAGATAATCCGTTCTGCAATGAAGTGAATTCTACTTATCATTAACCTACACTGTTTTGACTATCTGTGCAGATAGAACTGAGAAATAAAATTCTGAAAAGCCTTTAATGTTGTTTAAGGAACAAGTAACACCAAAAGGATGGTGCAAGCATTCTTTGAGTGAATGTACATGAGTAATTTAAATAAAGTAAGCTAGTATTTGTGTGGATTCATTAAGCTTAAATAATTCAAAAGGTTAAATAATATTGTACTGTTTTGAGTGACAAAAATTAAATGCATTTCCAGACATACAGCAATTCCACATACTACTATTCCTACAGAATGACCCGCTTACTATGTGTAATTCCTTCAGTATAGGCTACATGGAGGTAAATGGAGGTAAATATAGGAATAGGATGTGTCAAGTAAAGCAGTAAAGCTGGACTGACCACAATTGCTGACAGTCACCTCCTAAGCCCTATTTTGAGCTAGGAAATGTCATTAAAAGGATGTGAGCGGTTGGGGTTGACAATGGAGGAGGAGACTTATTTGTTCTATATGAGCATGTGTTAAAAACAAAGAAAAAAATTCCACTTAAACCTGCAGAAAGAACACCAAATAGCAGTAACTTAAATATGTGCACTCACCCAGCATGGTGGCCTGCTTCAGAAACTTGTAGCTGGTTTCAAATGTCATCTGCTGCAAAGGGGAGGAGTTGGACTGGATAGCAAAGCGGTTGAGGGGCTTGTACATGCCTTCAAATGTCATGTAATCTGCCACCAGGGACAGGTGCCGAGGGTCTACCTCAATACCTGTGTATGGTAGGGGGAGGGATACAATCAGAAACTGAGCCACATCCATGTTCCCTACTGAGGCATTTTAACAGACTGCCTTTGTGTGTGTGAGGCGGGAGGAGAAACTATCAGGGATCAACTCCCTGTATTTTCAGAAAAACACAACTTTCTCTCTCTCCTGTATGATAACAAAAGAAGAGCTTGTCTTCCAATACTGATGAAACTGAGCTCCTCTCTTTGTAACTAATACAATAGAGCTCTTCTCCTGTACTGTAAAGATATAGACCTCCTCCCTTTTCTGTACATTAGATTATTGTATATCATGTTGTGACATATCTTACAGTACATACACTGAGGCCAGGTGGCATGCATGTGAAAACTGATTAATAAAACAGTGATTAAATCATTATCAATATATTTTTTACCATTCAGTTTTATGAATGGTCATTGCAAGTTAATGAGGGTAAGAGTGAATCCTAAAGAACCCAATAATGTGTGCAGCCATCATGTACCATCTTTTACTTATGAACCAATCAAAGACTGTGCAAAACACGGTGATCGCCTCAAATTAATGAATCACTAAAAACAAAAGGGAGGCGAGACATCCTCACCATAGACCGCAAAGACATCTTTGATCTCCTTCTCGATGACTCTCAGTGCCACCTCTATGCCATATGTGTTGGCCATGGCGTGGATCTCATTGGAATACAACCGGTTCAAGTCCAAAATCTGTGGGCAAGAAAAAGGGTGAGATGTGTCTGGAGGCTGGCTGTTGGGGGTAGGACGGGGCGGGGTAGGGTCACCTCACCTCACTGTATCTGAAAAGCTCCTGCAGGTTGATGCCCTCAGTGTTCAGCATCAGTTCTTTCGTGCCTTGTGGTGTGGTCACCTCACTCAGCAGGCAGCGAGTTATGCCCTTGGTCTCGTGCACGACCGCACTCTGCGCCTGTGTGCCTACTAGGGACGTCAGGTCAAAGTGCACCTTGCTGACAGGCAGAATCAGCGTTACCTGGAGAAACAGTGCGGAGTCAGAGCTTCAAGAAGATGACTGCGTGGTGACCATTGTGCATGTGCCAGAAACGGCACCGTTTGCTCCAGCCACTCCACAAGACTACTCACAGCCAGACAAAGTAACACATAGAACAGTGCTTAAAGAAGTATGATCCACCAATAGGGAACCATGAGTACTGAACTTCAAAACTGTTATTATGAAGGTGCTACATTCCAAAGTGAAGAATGGAATCCACAAGAACCTGCCGGGCTTGCCATGTTGTGCAATGTAGAAGAATTCAGGTTTTGCTTAACTGCATTATTGAAACCAGTGTGGTCAGGTCAAAAACATTCCAAGGTAAACTAGTGAACTTACACATGATAGAGATCACAGATAAATCAATAGAAACTGTTGCAGGGGGTATATTCCAGAGTATTGTCACACTCACATATGACAATACTTGTAAAATTACACAGCTGACAGTTTCACAGATTGTTTCCGAACAAAGCAGAAAACCTCAAGCCGTCAGGAACAGCCACAGGCGAGTGCTGTAAAACCGCTGAACAACAAATTCTCCACGATTTTCCTGTACACAGATCTTGTTTTCTCTCACGATTTCTGGCATTAATATACCACCATACAACATCACTTTCAGCAGAGTTTGTGCCTGTGTGCACTCTCCCCTATTGGCAGCAGAGATTATGGCATGAGTATTTATGCAATTAGGCAAATAGAAGAGAAGATAGAGGAAATTTTTTAAAAATTATTCTTAAAATATTTTTAAAACACCAAGTAACTGAAAAGGTAATACAAAGCACACACAAAGCGATAATTACAAAGCACACCTGAGCACACTCACTCACTAACACACACCTCACACCACAGGCCATTTTTGCAGTCGTATGTGTAGGTCTCGATGGCTGAGCTTATGTCAAGGACAGCATTGACCCTCAACAAATCCTGGGAATGTGTCTGATCTGGCTTGCCACCATCAGCGAATCCAGGGGGCGCGGTGTAGTCCTCCTCTGGCTCTTTATCCTCCTCCATGTCCTTAGGGGGCGTTTCCTCTGTCTCTTCCGCCAGGTCATCTCTCTCGTCCTCGTCCTCGTCCTCTTCGCTCTCGTAATCCACCTGCAACATGACACGCAGGGGATGCTCATGTGTGCGTGTCATGCATCTGTTCACGAGTGAATATGTACTTGGGTACATAAGTACTCCTCATCTCACTTCACTGCTTAGCTGACCACAGCTTGCCATTTTGTTTTTTAGGGCTTGTTATGGATGTAATGTGTGTGCATTCAGGTTCAGCTGTATCTTGGTTCTTGGTAAGCATAGTTAATTTTCATTAGTGGTTTAGTGATGTTGCATATACGTTCACTAGTATCTGAATGTTGATAGCCAGGCCTGGTGCCATTGCTCATGAATCAGTCCTCCTGGATAAGAGAGTCTGCTAAATGTTTGCAATGTAATATAATGCATATTCAGTATATGTCTGAATATGAATGTATAGTGTATTTGCATGTATGTTTTTGTGAAGACCGTCAAGATACATTTTGAGGGGAATGTTTCTACATGCTCACAATATTGACACACCTGCTTGGCATACTAGCCAAACATGGACACTGTTGCTGATTGTGCATATTATCACTTCATGAGCATACAATTGTCCAATTGTGTGTTACTAAACTCTACATTGTTACTAAACCTAATAGTGTTGTGAAGGCTGACACATCATTCTGATGCAGACTCGCTCAACATCATTTCACAGTGTGCACCACAAAGGTGGTGTCAAAATGTCTCATGCTTCCCATTTATACCTCCTCCTCCTGCTTCTCTCTCCGTTTGGTGTCGGTGGCATCAGCATCTCCTTCATCAGCTTCGCCGTCCACAATCTCACCTCCCTCCCCCGCCTCCTCTTCCCCATCGCCATTACCCTACAAAACAGGCAATAAACACCATACAGACATGAGAATCACAGTACTGTAGGCTTTTGCATAAGAAGTTAATGGGGAAGGTTTCCTGAGGCTTTTAAAAGGGTAAGACAGCGGTGGTAATAGAGGTGGTAAATGCATCTTGTGATGATGGGGGAACTCAATCTCCCATCCAAACAATGCATTTATACCGCTTGCTGCCCATTTGCACTGAATCAACTAGATGGGTTTTCCCTTGATATACTGTGTAGGTTCCTTGTATGCCCACTCAGCTTACCAGGCTGCCCTGGGAATCACCAGTGTCCCGGTCAGTGTCCTTCTGACTGGCCTTCCGCATGTCTACCCTGTTTATGGATGCCAGCTTGGCACTCCGCTTCTTTATGGCCTCCAACAGGATGCGGAAGAACCTGTAGAGATAGAACACGGAATTAGCTCAAACTCATCATCATCAACATAAGCAGCTAAGCACAGTGCCTGGCTCCTCTCATGAGATTGAGAATCTTTCCATCCACTGGCTTTCCATACCATACAGATCTCACATCAACGAACATGTGAGTTTTGCCCTGTTTTGTAGGGAGAACCCCATTTAAGTGACCACAGTGGGCAATGGAATGGTGGATCATTTTCAGGACTGACTGGGTAGTATTCTGTTTAATATTTATTGCATATGTTTTTAAATGATTATAGTTTTGAGGAGAATTTTGTAAAATGACTGTTACAGCCATCAGCTTTACAAGACATTTTTGCTGTTCTCTCAGCATATTACTTCTTTTAATGAAACGAGACTGAGGAGTTTCCACCCAATAACATTTCATTGACATTTGATGAAAACTATAGAAATAAATACATTTGAAAATAAATGGGAATGTAAAAATAGTATTATTTAAATATGTATAACTTTTGCATGTACATGCATTTTTTTGTGCATTGAGTTTTTTATTTTTATTTTACAGGTTCAAACAACCATATTGAAAGGTGAGTGGTGTAGCAAACTTAGTTCTTTTCATAACAGAACAGATCAAGCATTAATGCCGTGAATCATTAGGCTAGCAATTAATTTCTCTTTTTGCCAATATCATAACTAGCTCCATATCATATCCAAATATTTGGAGAGATATTGCTGCTGAATTTTTTAAATAAAAATGTTTCGCGCACTGAGGGCACATGAAGATGTGCCTCTACAACTACACCAATATGGCTGACACGCTACCATTAGCGTTGGCGCCCTGTCTGTTACTGTCAAGAACAAAAGTATCAAAATGCACAAACCAGCAGAAACATAACACAAATAAATGACTTATTGATGATTTCTGCAACATTGGAACAACTGTGTTGAGGGACTGCATAGCAGATGCTACAATGTCCAAATGCCTCAAAAGGACATAACATTCAGGAGCTCTCTCCAGGAAAATTGCTTTTCCCAATCAATAATTTAAATTTTCCAAATGAAAAAATCATTGTTAATTGAAAGTGTCTATCGGTCATTTTTCTGTTTTGGTGGATTTAGCGGCATCTGTAGTCACTGGTGGTCACAAGTTCCATTCAAAACAAAGCTACACCCCCAAGCAAAGTGGCATGGTTTGTTTAGGGGTTTAAGCCTGGCATACCTTAAAATGCCCTACAAAGTGTCTTAAAGCCCTGCTTTGAAAGGCTACCCACAACAGGAGAAGATCACCTGGTTTCCATGTAGTGCAGAATCTGCTGGGGGGACAGCAGGTTATCATCTTTGTAGCGCTCTGGAGGCAGGAAGTGGAATGTGAGCTTGAAGACCCGGCTTTTCTGCTGCTTTCCGTCAACCCGAAGTATCTCCTGCACATCTAGTCTCTGCAACACCTGGCAGCACAGCAGAGTGGAACCCACATTACAGAGTGCAGAACCCCAGTGGAAGCTTTTATGGCAAACAAAACAGAGGGCTAATATGAATGATCCAAAGAATGTATACAAGAACTGGAGAGGCAGGAGGAGTAAGAAGTTGCAGAAACCAATATGGCGTCCAGTATACCGCAACTTTCCCCATAAGTTATAATGGACAAGCTTCTGCCTTTTTAAAATCAAACTAAGGGGTTTACCGTCATATTTTCAACCCAGTTATACGTGAAATACATATTAGCATACTTGACACAATTCGACACAATTAATACAAATTAGTATGCATCCAGCATACTAAACTGGTTTGTTTAAATCCTCACCTTAACTGCATATAAACAAATAATTTATTAGTAACTTGGTGAAAAGTTAGTCACAGTTTAATAAATGGTCATTAGCTACTTCTAGCTAGTTAGCCAAAGTTAGCTTATACTTTAGCCAGGTTAGCCATCCGGACAGCAGATAGCTGTAGCCAGCAACAGCAGAGCTGGTGTTAGTGAGCTAGCAATCAAGCACACAATCAAAGATGCCCAAAAATCATTAGCTACTTACAGCTAGTGTTATTGTAATGTCTTGTTATTGGGCCTTGTTATTGTAATGTCAGCTGGCTAGTCAGCAAGCCAACAGCTGTGGCTAACAATAGTGTTAGCGAGATTGCAAACAAGCATTTTGGATAAAAATAACTCCCATTAAAATGAATGAATTCTGTCATGGGACGTATTGCAGGGACTACTGAAAACAGCACATAGAGGAAAGATGTATTTTTATTATTACTAGAGCAATTTAAATGCTACTTGGTGCATGTTATTAAATTTAGCAATGACAATGGGATACTTAAATAGCTCTGGGGAAATGTGCTCAGTGAGTTGTGCATATATTTCCAGCATACGACATACATGCATACTAAATATGCAGTACTGTAAGTATGCAGCAAATACTTATATGTACATATGATGCAATATGCAGTTTCAACACGGCCACTGATGATATACTGATGACAGTCCAGTTAAGGACACCCAGTGAATACAAAATACTTATGGAACATGTTCTCTCTAGATACCACACCTTACAACAAACATGCCTGCATCTACTGATCATAATCAGTTCTACCAGACACACTCACCTCTGCCAGACAAACGCGTGTTAACTTCTTCCGGAGGGTCTGAACCTTCTTCAGTGCTCTCCTAGTGTTCAGCACGGGAACACGCATCATAGGGGTCTTTATGCTGGAGCTAGCGATCATCAGGATCTCCCTCAGCCTGTAATACAAAAGCAGCAGCATTACTCTGGAGAGCCAAGTCACACATGCTGCACTCTAAATATACACTCAATGCCAAGGCAAGATTAGTGCACAGGCCAAATGGGCATATACACGGGGGCCCACAACAAAAAGGAGCCCAACACAATGGAAAAAAAAAAAAAAGACATGGCAAAAAGAAAAGCAAAACTAAAACATATAAGCCAACAAAAGTACACAATAGCTTCGTTTCCACCCAAAGTACCCGGAACTTTTAGCCCCAGGAACTACTTTTCAAGGAACTAAAAGGTTCCTTCAGCCCAGGGTTGTCTGCGTTTCCACCGCGGTCTAAAGACCCGCGAAAGTTAGGCAAATTAGTCCACTGACGTATGTAAAAGCGACGTTGTCGTTGGTCCATCTGTCCTATGATTTCTTCTGTAACCCCATACTACCACCGAAGTACATTATTTTCCAATAACCGGGACAGCTGGAGGGGTTTATTCCACTTATACAACGGGTTACCAAGAATTCCAAGTCTTGATCTCAAGTAAGTTTCACAAAAGCTAGTCAACTGAAGGTAAGTTACAATTTACTTGTTAGCTATGTTTATAGTCACCTGCAGTTAGCGTGTAAAACAAGATTTTTTCATTTTATGATGTAGCACTATTAGACTTAAAAGGCAATCGATAATAACATTTTTGCATTTTGACAAGGCTGACCAGTCCTCCTTTTCCAGGACATTTCTTCTTTGTAGGACCATAAATACCTGTCCAGATGAGATTTCTAAATTTTGAAAATGTTGGGTTAGGTTTTGCTATTTCCATTGACTGTATTAACCTCTTAGTACAAAGCCCCTAGTGGTCGGCATGCCGGCTTGTCAAGTTTACTGAACTCAGACAATCAGTGCTACTGCAACCAAAGTATGAGTTTAAAAAAGAAACGCGTTGTTTTAGTTCCATTAGTAGACGATAGAGGACAACTATGCCGAATATGGAGTTTCGCAGCACCACCATTGTCGCTCTGGTCGTTCATTTAACACCCACCCCCTCCCTGCAGTCTCATCTACAACTGCACCCCCCACACATGACATAATGGACAATATTGTCTATCTTGGCATTCATAAAAATATTCTTTTACCACTAAAAAATCGTATTCCGTCATAGCAACAAGATAAACCCGACAATAGCCCTAAGGTATGCCAATACAGCGGTGAAAACGCTGCTCACTGAATAATGAAATAAATGAGAAAAAGTTTCTTAAAATGATACCATGTCATTCTACAGTCAATATCTGGGACTAAATATTGAATAAACATACAACCTTACCATTGGTTTTACGTGTAGACATGTCGCTTTTGAGACTGAGTGGTCATATATTGTCTTGGACAATCCGTTTGTGAAATATACGCGCATTTGTGACGCCTTCCAAAATAGCTGTGCATAATACCACACATGTTGATTACGGCATTGTCGCCCTTTTTAGTACGGTCTGGCTTGATTGAGCTTTCTAACGATGTATAACATGTCTATTTTTGCTTTTGGAATAGCGTTTTATAGGTCAGCGTAACCAAATCTTTTTTCATCATCGCATTCACTTATGCACACTCTGGGGTAGCATTAAAAGACGCTGCACCTAACAAAGCGTTGTCAACGATTTTTCGTAATTTCTTGGAAAATACTATTATTATTGAGGACGTCTGGGCATAGCTAAGCCATTTGTTTGCTGATAGCCTAGCTGACATCGTTTTCTGGAGCGAAACAGAAGTGGATAGGACTGTGTCATTGATTTACTGTCTCTGTCTCTATCTACTGAACACAGATAAAATGTTATATTGCTATGTAAGTATTACTGCTCAAAATATTTCGGTTATATACGTTATTTTTGAAATTGAGTGTCTTTAAATAGGTTAGTGATATTAAATAATGTGGACATATCTATAAGCTAACGCTGGTCACTCACCAAGACACCTGCCCAGTTCTCCACTGGTTCTCCTGACACCAACTCAATTTCTCTCCTCTGACCAATATTCCTTGTAACCCTGGTCTGTGCCTGGTCTCTTGGACGCCTAGCAGGCTCATAATGGTAAGGCTGTGGTCCGTCATATGCGTTTGCATAAACATTTACAACCTCTTGTGTCAAAACTAGCATTGAGATCCATTCTTCTTATTGTTCAACATGACCGCTCTCCCTTCTGTTGCGTCACTTCCGGGTTGGCGTTTTTTAGATGCCGAAGTAAAATTCTCTCACAAAAAAAACGACTCCAGAAGTCACTAGTGTGTATATACAAGTATATTTTTATGAACATCTAGTTCCTGCATAATTTTCCTACACATTGATTCACTGGGGGCTCCAACCTGCAATATGCTCTTTAATACGGCTAATTAAATCAACTGGCAGTACACTGCATCAGAGAAACTAGCTGTTTCAACCCGTGGCTGCCCACCCAATCAGAAGTTAGGAACAGGACTGGTATTTTATGTGCCATTTTTCCATTGGCTGAACAAAATTTCTCTTAACTTTTGATTGGGTGGGCAAGACGCCCGTTTGGGTGGGCTGAGCCCACCCCTGCCCATAGCTGCCGCCGGCCGTGATTACACACACTGTACTCTAAATGCACACTCAATGCCAAAGCCAGATTAATACACAGGCCAAATGGGCACATGCCCAGGGGCCTAACACAACAGCAAAAACAAAAAATGACAAAAAACACAAACACTGTACACTAAATACACACTCAATGCTCCAACACACACCAAACAATTACACACTGTACTCTGAATACACACTCCACACTGAACACTCCAAACAGATACTTGCACAACAATTATTCTGTATTCCAAACACACACAGTACTACAATTACACACACTCTACCCTAAATACATACTCGACATTCCAAATAAACATACCACACCACACTACAATTGCAAACTGCATTCAAAATTCCTCTGGTCCCCTGTACAATGATGGTGCTGCCCACTTCTCGGGAGGCAACCTACCTTGGGATTCCCAGGGTTACATTCATCTCTCCCCTGCCAGCAAAGTGGAAAGTGTTCAGGGTCATCTGGGTGGAGGGCTCCCCGATGCTCTGGGCAGCCAGAAGCCCCACTGCCTCGCCTGGATCACACAGTGCCCTCTGCCACTTCAGCTGAAGCAGCTGCCTCAGTCTAGGACATGAAGAGTGTAGGTTAGCAGGGAGAAATTCTTTGTTCTTCTATTACCATTATTATGGTCATCATTAGGAGACGAAACACTACAAGTGTAAAGGCACCTGATTTGAATTATAACTAACCTTAACACCTCCACTGCCATACAAAATACTGACATACAACATTTAATCTGTTCATTGGGCTTGTCTTTAAAAGGTTTAAAAGTTACACAAAGAAATATAGCAACACTAGACCAATCAATTTACAGTATAATTACGTAAAATATATAAACCTCAGGTAATGTCAGCATGGTACATAGTATACTATGTGTGTGCATGTACAATGTATGATATAAACAGTATGCATAACAAAACAAATCAAATCATGTCACCAGCAAATCAAATAAGGTGACATCAATCACTATGAATCCGAGCTCTCTAAATTACAAATTGCAGCAGATTATTAGCATTAGCGTTAACAGTATTAGTGATAGCATTAGCAGCACTAGCTTTCATTCCCAGATCAGCTTAAGTGGCGTGGTTAAGACAAATGCTCAAGTTTTTCCACAAGTTATTTACTCGGAATTTCCCTAGGAAGTTTGTCAGTCAAAATCCAGAAAATAACAGATGCATTTAAGGCATATGTGCATTTTATTTCAATAAATCAAGTGTCTTTTTTTGGTTTCTGCACGACTGCTAAAGCAGTCTTACTGGTATTCAATATTACTAATATATTTCTTTCAATGTGAAAATTGTGAAATATTGAATAGTTAAGGCTTAATGTTCAAATTTTCCCTCAATGTTACTGTGAGCCTGTGATCTTATTTTGCAGACTCTACTGGGGCGTTCTGTTGATAATGCAACGTATGGCCGGTGTGAGTGCGGTGACAGGAAGTCACCTGTCAGTTTCCAGTTCCTTGGAGTATTCTTCAGAGACCACCTTGGAGAGGTAGCACTCCACGATGGCATCAAATGTCTCCGAGACTGACCCAAAGGAGATGTCTGGGCGGAGATGGGCCAGACAGGGCTCAGGGCAGTGCAATGTCTTCTTTGTGTATTTACTGCGTTTAGAATTATCCAGAGAACGCCAGCGCTCCACCAGCTATAGAACCAACAGTAAAAAACAGAGGGATTCACAACATGGATCTGAAAGTTTAGACAAGAACAAGTTTTTTATAGGATGTGCTGGTTTGAAGGACCAAGAGCAGAAAATGGGCGTGCTTTTGTCACAAGATCCAAAGAACACCTACAGTTGAACATATTGAAATGAACCCTGGAAAAGTTAGGGCTATATCCATTTATCCAATAAAAGGCCATTCAACAGGAATTTACTATATACTTTTTATGTCCAAATGCTCACTTTCACTGATCTCTCTCCCTCTATTTCCCTGTACCCCACACTGTCATTTCAAAACATTTGTGATGATGCATAACTACATGCAACATATGTAAACTGAGAGGGTTTGAGGAGCACTCCACCTGCAGTGTGGCACTGTCCCGCCCTGCAGAGAGTTCCCCTTGCTCGCTCTGGCATTTCTGCTTGGACAGTTTCTTCTGGGAGAACAGCAAGAATGGCCCCTCCCTGCAGGCGGCTGCCTCCCGCCTGGCCTTCCATTTACGAAGGGCTCTGAAGTGGCTGGCTGCTGCCTCAGAGTCCATTCTCCCCAGTACTTCATCCAAGCAATTGGACTTCCTGATGACCTGCAGGTCAGGGCACAGTGGCACATGAATCAGTTTTTCAAATGCGGGTAACTTTGTGCTGAACAGTTTCCATAAAACTAGACAAAACATACTTATTTATATTTTTTGACAACTTTCAAATCCTAATTTCTGGACTGGCACTGTGTGTACGATTATTCTTTGCTCTTAATTGTGTATTCTAGCACTTTGTTCTCACTTTTTGCATCAAAGTAGAAAAAGACACATTTTAGGATTAAGCATCTGCCACAGACTTGAGAATTGTTGAACCAATTACATCAAAGGAACCAAATGAAAATTAAAGGAGTGCACTCACGGCCCTCCAGGAGAATTCCGGTCACTGCATTAAATGCTTTTCCCCCATTAGTGTGCTAACCTTCCATTAGCAACAAGAGAAAGAGACATCTCGTACCTCATAGTTTTCCTGGATAAACGGGAGTTGGCGAGGCTGCAGGAATTGCGTTTTGGGGATGTCCAGGCCATCTTCCCCGTACAGGAACTGCACAACACTGCCGTCGCTGTCCCGCACTGTCAGGTCATACTGCACCACCAAGCCCTCCAGGTGCTTAACGATACACCTAAGCCAACAGATAATGTGTTTTAATAAAGATAAATAACAATACCACCGCACCATAGCCCTGGCACTACACCGCCCTGACCTCACCTTTGCAAATACCCTGATCGACTTGTTTTCACAGCAGTATCCACCAGTCCCTCCCGACCAGCCATGCAATGGAAAAAGTACTCCTAAGGAAAGAGAATTTGAATTAGGTAACAGCCCTCAGGAACAGTTTCCGGGACAGATACTCGGTCACATCCTGGAGATGACGGGCGACTCACCGGAGGTTTGATGCCTGTCAAAAACCGGCCAGAGACAAACCCCCCTGACCGAGGTGACACATCATAGGGCTGGAAACAGGGTAGGGACTTCCCAGAGGGCATCAGTGGTGGGCGGCGGCCCTCCAATTCAATCTGACCCAGCAGGCAGGAGATCTGTGGAACATTTCCTCATGGTTCAGACTGTCAAATGGCCACACAAGTGTTTTAGTGAAAGCTGTAAGATGCAGGCAGCCTTTAGGAGTGTAGGGGGACTGTACCTGCATGGTGTTGACGGTGGAGCCCTTGGCGCCGGACTGCACCATCAGCTGGAGGTTGTTCTCTGGAAAGCGGCGGTGCAGTCCCTGTGGCATACACACCTGAGGACAACCAAGTTCAGAGTAAGCCATTCTCAATGCCGTTCCTCTACTAAACAGTGCAATGTCATCATCAGAAACACTCCCCTATTAAACAGTGCAATGCCATTCTGAGAATCACACTTCTATTTGACAGCAGGGTCATTCTCAACACTACACTTCCATTAGATAGCACAGTGTAGGTCAGTGATCCTCCAGTCTGGTCCCTGGGGCCAGTAGTACTGTTGGTTTTAATTTCTCCCCCTTAATCAGGGACAGATTTAAACCTGACACATAAGGTAAGTGTCATCTCTGGCCAATCAGTGACATAATTGGAGTATGGATAATGAAGCAGAAGAGAAAACCAGCAGTACTACTGAGCTGAGGGCTAGTTTTGAGCATCCCGAGGTTGCGGCAATACTGTCCCAATCGATCAGAGTCTCAAATGTTTGTAATTTACATTTGAAATCTGTCTGCAACAGCAAATTCATAAATATTGTGGTAGACATTAGGTGCATCTATCAACATAGCTGAATTCAGTCTTGCCAGTTGAAGTATTTCTCGCTCACTCACTCAAAGTTCACTCTATTATTGATTGCTAATAATAATGCCACTGTGGTAGCTGTGACGGTCGCTGAGGATGTGCAAGGACATAAAATGCATTGAGCGGTGACCCTGCCATGGCCTTCGCTGTTATGATAATGTTATTTGCTTTAACAGCAACTTATGAGTTCTCTCTTCTTTATTATTAACAGTAGCCTAGTATATTGTAGCCTACATACTGTATAGGGTTATGGTTAGTCTTTCAGCGGACGATACTGGCATGCATTAGCTTGTGTTGTAGACTTAGAACAACTAGTGATATCTAATCAAATAAGCTCTGTGGCATTTTGGTGTAGCAAGTGAAATAGCCAACTCCACATCCTTGAACTTCAAGCATTTCTAGAGAATTCTACTCTTCCAACGAGTGCCACCTTGTATTGAGACCACATCCCTGAAATTTTCCCTCGGTGTTTGCTATCTCCTTTTGAGCAGCAACAGATATAATGACATGTATCAAGGCTGCTTCTTCCTCCATTGTACTCCAACAGTGAGCTGTCGCTGTAATGTTGCTGGAGTGTCAAGAAGTGTGCTAATGACAGACAACAGTCAATGTCGAGTGACAATAGAACGTTCAAGAACGTTCTGCGATTTCAGTCGAGTGACACTGTTGTTGGACTATAAACCTGCAGTGCAACTGGAGCAGCTGCTCCCTATCTCTCTGATTATGAGTGGCTGTTCCAGCAATCTTGCAGTTCAATGGCCAAGAGTTTTAAACTCCTGCTAAGTTGGACACAATGGCCCCCAGTAGTTTAGCAGATTTGTGGCCGTAAGAGTAGTGTAATAAGAAAGCTTGCCAGAAAGTCTAATGTAGACTTTCTGGCAACTTGCTAGGAAACAGAATCAAACCAATGTTGGTTCTGGCTTGCAACTATGAAAAAGTAATGCCATATAAGTAAGATTGTGTAAGGTTGTGTGTTTGTGTGTGCACTGCTAGCACAAATTTTTACTACGCAGTTGTATGTTTGCCAGTTAGCAACTGGTATTACCAGGAAATAATACAACAGGGACACCAGGTACAAAATCACAGTGAATGCAAATTCACCAACAATAATCAACATTTTGCTAGAACTAGCTACCTGTAACTACCACTTTCAATGCTGTTCCTGAAGTACTCAATACAATAACTGCTATTAGTAATATACAGAATATACTGATGTCATTCCGTTAAGCTTGCCATGTGAGCCTTTGGTAAGCAAATTGTTTCTTATGGAACTGCATATCTAATTTATTCAAAGATTGTTTTGGTTTCTATCAACAGACATTAACCAATACTCCAATGTTCCACTGGAGGTCCTATTGCTCTAAGGTATTTCCATTGGTATCACTGAATAGCAGTAACAGAATGGACAGTACTGCAATGCCTACATGTGATACTTAATCTCTGAGCAGTCACTGAATGGTCAAAGTTCCCATAAGCTGACCTTGTTGATATCATTGTTGACAAGGCTGGCCACTTCCTTGAATTTGAGGTCCACAGTGTTGAAATTGCGCTGGTCGGGGTTAAGGTGGGCGTCCTGCCACCGCTCACGTGCCTCACTCTCTGAGGCGGTAGGGGGAATATTGAAGGCCGATCGCAGAGCCTGTGGGGAGGGGGGAACCATCAGAACCACATAAAAGATTAATGGAAAAGAAATGTCTGGATATAGGTCAAGTTATTGTTCTTTTCCAAATGGGGTCAACAGTGAACTGAACAGTACTGAACAGTGTTCAGTTACAGTTTTACAAGGGGAGGAACATTACAAGGCATTCCCACAAGAGTAGTAAACACCATTAATTAAGCTAAATCATGCACCCTAAAAGTCAATCAGTATTTTTGGGATTATGGTTCCACTTAGGGGCTGAACATAAAAAAAAAAATTGAGGTGCTGGTCAATCACATCACTACACATTAGTAAGATGCAAGACGTATGAGAGGCAATTTCTGTACCTGTGCTCCACACTTGGTTGACTCTGCAATGATCTTACTCCTTTTCTTGTTTGCTCTGGGTTTGACCAAAATGTCCTCCACACCTATGAATAAGAGTCCAGCCTTAGGTTTTACTTCTGGTTGTGAAGGGGGGGGGGGGGCGGACTAAATGGTTAAGAATAGCATTTTCACACTTGTGACGCGAATGAGTATGTACTTCCGCTTATGCAGAGGACGTCAGTTGACTAGGCGGTCCTTTAATGTGGCCCGGAAAGCATTTGCGAACACACTGCTAAAAGAATGTGGCCATATGCGACCCAGACCACCTTCGAATGTGGTCTGAGTGATCGGATCTCAATGCGTCCTCAATGCGTCTTGGGTGCATTCACACCTGTAGTTAGAGCTGTCCACTTGTGATCGGATCACCCAAGACGCATTTTAATGCCAGGTCTGAACAGGGCCAAAGATCCTGTTCCTCTTAATTTCAAGTTTGAAAGCAATCTGTGAAATTTAATTGAAAACACAGATTGAAATTTTTTTCTGTCTATATTGATAATTGTTGTTGAGACCTGACAGTTGAAATCTGCATTTTTAGAAGGAGTTCCAGTTTCAAGTGGAAACCAAAGCAGAGCGATTCAATTTTGTTGCAAGGAAAATACTTTACCTGAAAGTGGAGATTACAACTGATTACATGAGATACAAATATCACATCTGTTGTTAGAAGCAGAGGTACATTACCATGCATTTTAAAGGATTTCAATAGCTGAACTGAATTAACTCCTAACATTCATGTTTTGTCTTGTTAGAAAGACTGAATTCACAAACCTTTTGATAATGACATCATAGTGCTTTGCCCTGCTTTCAATAAGATAACATCACCTAAATAACTACACTGCCAGCTTTTAGATTTAGACTATTCCTTGACATAAAACGCTTCCACACCTCATCTAGGCATCACCCAGTCAGGACAAGCATGCTCCAGCCATGTTGAATAAAGTATTTAAGATGGCCACAGCAAAAAGTTGTGTTGTGCTTCAGTTGGTTTTGGAGCCTTGAAGAAGAATGGTTTTCCTCTTTATTTTGGTGGTGGTTCCGTGGTTGTGTGTTTTTAGCTTGTTTCCTTTCATTTTTGTGGTGTAGAAACTGGAAGAGGATAATACTTAGGCTTATCGATCTCTTTTTTGTTTCCGGTGATTTAATATTAACGTTCAGTTTAATGCCTTTTCCGCCGTCATTAAGAAGAAGTGAGCCTGCATTCACTAAATTGACTGCTTCTTATTTAATGAAATTATTTAACCTTACGGCAAGATACAGAGTTTGTTTCGAATTAGTTGATTCCACCAGGTTACTATAGACTGACCCATCAATGAATTTGGTGTTTCAATAGAAAATTGTCATTTCCAATAATAATTATTAAATTAAAACAGGTAAAGCAATCAGGCAATCCCACTTGTGTCCAGTATTCAGATTGCAGGGCTTTTTAACAAGGGCATTGACGGCTGGATGACAGGATTCAGGAAATAAACCTATTTTTAATTATTCGTCCAAACAGCTCCAATAATAAATAATTTCCTCCTCAGTTTTATGTTCATTGTTGTTTCAAACACAAGAAACTACACACTAAGCAACTGATAATAAGTCACCAGGGGACCTAACCAATCATAAAGAAACATTAATAACATACAGAAGGAAATGCAAACCATGGCCGTGGTCATCAGGTTAGTGAAACTGGTTAAGTGAAACTGAATCTCTGGAGCGAAACATTAGTGTAATTTACTTCATTCAGTGGTCTTACCCAAGGTGAATCCACGGTAAAGCTGCAGATAGGCGGTGAAGAGGCGTGCCAAGCAGCTCAGCAGGTGGCTGCTGGTCTCTCCACCATAAAGCTCATAGCAGCAGTGCACCAGCCCATAGGCTGAGCTGCCATAGTGGGCCTTGTCCAGTACCCCCACCAGCAGCTCGCCCTGACGTATAATAACCTGGGATGGACAAATAGCATCATAAAAGGAAAGTTTCTGGGTTTTTTAAATGTTATTTCTGTTATTTGTTATATTGGTAGTGTATGTTTTCAACTGGCCTAGAAGGACATTTTATATACACAAGTTTCTGACAACCTAAAGGTTCTATATTGGCTGATACAGAGGCATTAGAAAGTTCATGATTTAAAGTAGAAGAAAAATGACTACACTAATAAACTCAAAAGGAGCTTGTACAGTAATGTTATGCCTCTAGAGGCTGCACATGTCTATGTTATAGGCTTGTCATGGTGTTCAGTTTAACGAACATACAGTGTACGAGCCTATGCTAGTGTAGTTCCCGTTGAGGCCAAAACTTTACATACACCTAGGCTAAAGACATTCAAACTCAATTTTTCTCCTCACATTTCATGTTACCGTACATCTCCTGTGTTAATTCAATTAGGATATCTACTTTATTTCATAAGAGGTCATTTCAAAATAATAGCTAAGAGACAGATTGATTTCAGCTTTTATGTACTATATCAGATTTTCAGTAGGTCAAAAGTTTACATACACTTTGTTAGTATTTGGTGACATTGCCTTTTCATTTCTTAACTTGAATCAAATGCTTGTGGTAGCCTTCCACAAGCTTCTCACAATACTTTACCGGGATTTTTGCTCATTCCTCCTGACAGAACTGGTGTAAGTCAGTCAGGTTTAGGGGCCTCCTGGCTCGGACACGCTTTTTCAGTTCAGTCCACAAATTATCTATGGGATTCAGGTCACGGCATTCTGATGGCCACTCCAATACTTTCACTGTGGTGTATTTAAGCCATTTTGTT
Source organism: Anguilla anguilla (assembly GCF_013347855.1). Taxonomy (NCBI): domain Eukaryota; kingdom Metazoa; phylum Chordata; class Actinopteri; order Anguilliformes; family Anguillidae; genus Anguilla; species Anguilla anguilla. The sequence continues at coordinate 35,594,495 of NC_049207.1, forward strand.
ACAACTTTGGAGGTATGCTTACGATCATTACCCTGCTGGAAATTGCGACCAAGTTTTAACTTTCTAGTTGATGTCTTGAGGTGTTGCTTCAGTATTTCTAGATGATCCTCATTCCTCATGATGCCATCTATTTTCTGAAGTGCACCAGTCCCTTTTCCAGCAACACACCCCCACAACATGATGTTGCCACCCCCAAGCTTCGCAGTTGGGATGGTGTTTTTTGGATTAAAAGCCTCACCCTTTTTCCTCCATACATAGCTCTGATCACTATGGCTAAACAGTTAAATTTTTGTTTCATCTGACCAGAGAACACTCGTCCAAAAGGCTAGGTCTTCATCCTGGTGATCACCTGCAAACTTCATTCTCATTTTTTTATGCCGGTCTTGGAGTAGGGGCATCTGACTGATTCATGTTCATCATTAACTTTTTTTGGTCAACCAAGGAAGTATGTGCCTGTCCCCTTCCTCTGCAATAAACTTTCTGCGTGGTCAATTAAGCATCAGCTTGGGGCAAGGAACACCCCCCTTAGGGAGCCTGATTTAACAAGCTTAAAGATTAACACAGTGATCAATGGTCTATCTATCCACGTTTCATTGACTGCTCCAATAACGCAAGTCAATCAAATGTTTGCGTGGCCAAAATAATGATCCAATCACATTAGAGATCATAGATGGTGTTCTGTCGCATCAGTGACTTTTGAGCATAAAAGTCATCAAAAACCTAACAACTTTGCTCTGAGGTAAGGCACTGCCTAACCAACCAGACGCACATCTCCTAAAGGACATCACCGGACTGCACTTCCCAACTCGCACCTCGCTGGAGACCTGCCTGAGTTGGCCTGCTACCATCCGGAAAAATAAGCTGTTTGAGGAACACGTATCTACATACGCAGAAAAAGTATCTCCCTTGCGGCCGGGCCCAAGTGGAAGATTTGTGCACGTCCGTCGTCTTCACTGGAACCTGTCGCGACCCCGACTTCACAGAAGAAGCTTCCTAAGTCTCTGCGCACCTGCCACGGACCCATGGGACCAGCTGACGAGCTGAACGAGCATCACCTAACATAATTAAGGACTGGCCTCCCCTATTATCACCGTTAAGTATTGAAACACATTTTATTTGACACTGACATCAAATTGAAGAATAGAGTAAAATTTGAAATACCTATTCAGGTTACTTTACTGCCATTTGTTGTTGTGTATTGTTTGTTGTACATACATCGGTCGGGAATAGCAAATTCCCTGACCTTGTAGTTTACGTTGTTAAACTTTTTTTTTATGAGACTGTTATAACGAATTAACCAAGTAACATAGAATAGCGTCTCACTAACCAATAACACAAACTAACCTTCGTTAAATGGTAGTACTGCCAACCTCTTATGTTTAGCCATCGCAAAATCATCATTTCCTCGTATAATCTTATTAATAAAAATATAATCTTATACAAATTATTGTTTTCAATTAGCCTGTTACCAACTCATTATCATAACCAATAAATGTATATTCTTTATTTCTAAACCGTTGTCATGTCAGTGTTATTTCAATAAGCTGGGCTCTATTGATGTCTCAAATTCTGATTGGTTGTTGAAAATGCCCCTTAGCTGGGGCTAAAATCTTCTGGGACATAAGCTATTCTCATAAGCAGGTTGTAATGAGTATCATAATAGAGACAGGGTAGGAGTCAGGGAACACCAAGACATACAGCATTATTTTTTAAGGCTTGGTTTCAAGCAATGTAGGGACATAAAAGGAAATGTAAATAAAAATAATAATAATAATAATAATAATAATAAAAGTAAAAAATTGTCTCTCACATTGATGCCCACCTACCCCCCATTATTGTCAGAGCATGATAACCGGATGAAAACTACCACAGGGCGATGGACTCACCTGGGACTCACACATGGAATCGGGCTGGTACCCTGGGATGGGGCGGGGTGGGTATTTTACCCAGGCTTTACTGGGGATCTTGGCTTTGCCCGTCAGGTTCAGGGGGAGGTGGTTTTCTGGAATCACGTTCAGCAGCAACGTTGACACCACCTGTATGTATCAGAAAAGCAGTTGTTACTATGGTAATCACTGAGAGTGAAATGTTCTGAATTTCAGTTGCATTCGTTTTTGAGGTCACAAACCATATCCTACTGGTCAGACAACACCTCTCTCCTCCACCATGACCATCTCTAGCGATTTTATCTCATCTTAATGCCTGATTATTATTATTATTTTTTTTTTTTCTTTCTGTCAGCAGGGCCTGTGGTTCTATAATCTTGTTTATTTAAATAAATGTTAATGTTCAGTTGGGTCGTTTAGTTCTTGTTTGTAATATAAGATAAATGCTCCACAGGGTAGTTGACAAGTGAATCAAGTCTGCACTTCCTGCTCTTTAATTCAGCTTTGCGATAATACCCCCCCCCCAAAGGATTTGCTGCATTTCAACCCCTGCTCTTTGCAGTTGAATTCAATGGATAACAGCATCTGCTCACTGCCAGTAGAGTAAAATACTGGAGCAAGAGAGACCCATTTTTCAGTGCCTGGCACAGTGTGGTACATCTGTAGTCATTCTGAAGTAATTAAGGCTTAAAAACGACATTCAGCCAGAAAAATCTGAGTAAACTGAGCCTGTGGTGTCCAAATAGATACATGTGCACAGCCTTGTGGTTAAATACTGTACAAGAGGACACTTCTCAGCAAAGAAAAATGAAATGGTTCAATGAATACCAAAAACTAAAACTTTCCATATTTTAGCTATGTAACAAGCTAGTCAGTAACACCTATCTGCACAATTTCTGTAACTATTACCTGTTTGCCTGTCCAGATCGGATGGGGCTTGAGCAGGGCAGGCCGGAGCAGCTTCACCCTGCCCCTTTTGTCAGTGAGGCCACGGTAGACCAGCTCCATGTACTGGTCACGGGTGAAGAAGCAGCCCCTCAGGGTCATGCTGGTACCAGAAACCATGTGATCCTGGATCAACCCAGCCAAGGGTTTCCCATCCTGTGGAGAGACCAGATACTCAATTTGCTGTCCTTAAAAAATGACATGCCCATGACATCCCCTCCATGTCCATTAGTTTAATGGCAAATTAATTAATGTCATTAGTTTGATGTCAAGCTAAATTAATGTCATCAAGACAACGTCTCATGGATGTCTTTCCGGGAGAATCAGGAGTGCAGCAAGTACTTTCATACCAAAATGTGCATGTTTATTACAGAGAAAACACAAGTGAGGTGCCCTAAAAAAGTTATTCCCACTGTTGTGCCACAACACAGTTAATACAGCTACACTATGTATAACCACATAACAGCTACACTTTGTTTAACTGCAATTCAAAAAACTGCATCAAAGCAAGCCGCCATGGCTGCTAGGGGTTCATGGATAGCAAGCCGCCATGGCTGCTAGGGGTTTAGGGATAGCAAGCCGCCATGGCTGCTAGGGGTTTAGGGATATTTTTTTTACATTAAAAAAGGCTTGCTGTAATATTGGGAAATCAAACTTTTTAAGTGATTTTTTTGTCATTTAGCAGGATAGCAAGCTGCCTAAGTGTTTTTTAAGACACCTAAGCCGCTGATAGGAGAAATCGTGCAAAAAACAAAAAACCCTAGTCAAATGATTAGAAATGGTCTGTGAATTTATTGAGGCAATTTCATCATGAATGATGCAGCATTTCGTGTTTTTATAGTACTGACTGCTTTCAAGTCTACGTGGAACCTTAGACATGCTAAATGAACTACAATCCGTTTCATTTCATAAAAGAATGAAACCGTGCCGACAACCTCATGTGCCACTCAGGCATCCATCATCGACATAATTTTCAATAGAAGCCACTCCCCTTCATACATTTTGTGGTTTTCGGTCTTCATTTGGCAATTTTCAGTTTATTTATGCCACATCTGCCAACTTTTAATTTACATTTATAGATCGTGATGCGATGTAACTGGGCATAATTCCATGAAAATATCTGAAATATCTGCTAATGGTTTATGCAAATATGCAATCTCTTTAAAAGGGAATGGAGTGGAAATGGTTCAAATGGGCAATTCTATGCAAATACCTGAATTATGCAATAACCTGCAATTAAGTGGATTCCAATGCATTAATGTACACTGTGTTTGCATCAGTGCAGATTGAAATGAGAAATTCAGTAGAAGGGGAATTCTGGGGATTTCAGGTCTTGCAGCAGTGAGTTCTGTACCTTAGGCACCAAGTATTGCTGGTAGGTGCTGACGAGCGTGTATGCCTCAGCTCGGCCCAGCTCACTCTGGGGAAAGTGCGCGTTCATCTCGTCCCCATCAAAGTCGGCATTGTAGGCCTTGCAATTGGCGTAGTGCAGACGCAGGACCTTCTCCCCGGGCAGGATGCGAGCACAGTGTGCCTGGATGGACGGCCGATGGAGTGTGGGCTGTCGATTCAGGAGTAGCACATCTCCATTTTTAATGTGCCGGTTCACCTGGAGGCAGGGGTCAAAGGTTGTGGTCAACTATCTTTTGACCACCATAGTAGATTATAGCCATGAGTTCTCACATTGTAGTTTTATTAAGCAGTAATAAGCAGTCAAAGGTCACCCTGACTGTAGATCCATTATTATTGGTTTATGTGAAGCAGTCAAAGGATGGCTGAATAGCGAACAAGGAAGAGTCATTCCACGGGAAATAGACAAAGCTGTCAGGTTTGTTGCTCAGAATCCCTTCATTTTCATTTAGGCCACATATTCCTTACCTATCTGTAAAGACTAGAACTAAACTAGAGCTCCAGATATGAAATTATTATTGAGAACTGAATAACGATTTGATGATCATTCAAAATGGCCAACTTTCACTGAGGCGTTTTGTAAAGGGATATCACCCTTACTCCTTCATGCTAAAATTATTAATTAAATTTTATACTGTTTCTATTTCCTAAAGCTCAAAGTTTTTTAAATTTATTTTTACAGATTTTCACCAACAAATTTAATTTTAGACAGTACAACACAAAAGCATACAAAAAGGAAGAGAAGCAAAATGTGCAAACATGCACTGAACAGCACAAACAATTAGCAATTTCCAATAGAATCTGTTTCCAACTTCTTTACAGTCGCTTTAAATTCATTGAGTGGCCAAGCCCTGAAGTCCCTGAAGTTTTGGCTCTTTCTGAAGGCTATTCCAGGTGCAGGATACATGAAGACTGTCTTGCCAAACTTTAGGAACAACCATAGGAAGATAATCTCAAGACCATAACCGTAAAGTGCCTTCACATTTTAGTACCATATAGTCCTTGACTATACAGGATGGTAGATTATTGGAATTATCAAAGATTTAATAACTTCCCAGAAACTACTAGGATTGTTCATGTTTTCAGTAGTTACAAATAGATAGTATGCAGATGCAGCTTTCCTGATGAGAGAAGTATATTTGTTATTTAACTGTCTAAAGACAAGCCAATCAGTCTCAGCACCAGACTTCCTTGCCTTTGCCCTGGCCATATTACATTCATGGAGCATACTGGAGAGTTCCATAGTGAACCTGGGTTTATCCTTTAATTCTATACTTATGGACAAAAGCAAGTTTGTTTTTCAAAAATTTTGAACTTTTGAAAAAAAATTCTGCACAATTTCAACATCATCAATAAGGGCAATTCTGTTCCAGTCAAAACAAAATAAATCATGCAAAAAATCCCTGTTCAACAAGCAGCTTCATATTTCATATTTGCACAAAATGAGGTTTACACTTAGGGATATTAACATCTTAGATAATGACCACTGTGTTATCACAGCTGTCTGAAGGAAGTATGAGGAAAACTGGAAGCATAATCTGTAAAACACCTAAATCCTGGTTTGGATTAAACAGTGAAATGAGCAATAAGTAGAACGGCATTAATGAGTAGACAGAGAGAAAAGGACGCGCACTTACGATTTTCATGGGCATTTTCTGCAGGCCCTGGAAGGGTGTGAGCAGCTGCTTGGCGATAGCCTCCCGCTGGGTGTGGTTGTCGGCGCTGAGCACGGTGCTCGAGCCGTCCTCGTTTATGACCATGGAGGCGCCCGGGTGCACGTTGGGCCCGTTGATCACTGCCTGCCGAAGCTCCTTCACGTTCCACGGCGTAACCGGCTGGGGGTACGTCAGCTTTGTGGCAAACACCTGCAGCACGGCACACACACACTGCTCACTCGCAGGTTGCGAAGAAAGGGGTGGGCGGTACCACTCCCATGCAGAATTGCAAAGTGGCATATCATACGCTCTGATCGTAATGCAATAAATAGCGCATCCATCGCGAGGAACCTGGACGGGGTTGGGGGGAGAGGCACCATTTGTGGTCAGGGAGGGGTCTGTAATGCAAAAGGTTTGTCCTTTATCAAAGTGTGGGCAAAAATCCCACCCAAAGAACAACAATTATGATCAATATATTTTAACACGTGAAACAATGCAAACTGGCCTCCCAAAAAAGAAACTAAGAATTTTGAATCCAGTACAATGCATACAAATGGTAAGCGAATGGAATTTACCATAGTAACTGAAACATTTTATTGTGTTTCAAATGATTTAATCCTCTAAAAAGATCAATATATCATGATACACTAAGCACCTGAACAATACCATCCAGGGCTCCAGACTAACTTTTTACATTGGTTGCACTGATGCGCCTAACGTTTTCATTTAGGTGCACCAGCACATAATTTAGGTGCACCCAAAAATTTTCACCGTGCCTTTTAGCACCACAATAATACATTTTAAGCGTTACCTTTTTTGTCAGTTCCTATACACATTGGTAATTTCTTAACACATTATGTAAATGATTGTAAACAGGAATAAAGGTGCAGATAAATGTTTTTTTTAAATTTAAATCACAGCACAAACGAGAAATCGCAATAACCTCAATTGTTTAAAACATAAACTTAAAAAGTGGTGATGTTTAAAGTGCTTGACAAACTCAAATAAATAAATCAAACTCAAATAACTCAAACAAAAGTGTGCGCTGCTCCCGGAGGAGTACAGGGCGCGGTTTCACACATACACAGGGGCGATTCCAGGATTTTAAAAATGAGGTGACACAGGGGGGGGAAAAAGAACCAGTCAGGGGGGTGCCCATGGGAAATCAGAAAATTCTATCAGAAATAAATACAGCGTTGATAAAAATTGCCTTAGAAAACATTGGGCACGATTTTCAGGCTCTTGTGCAGTGCCCTGTGCCCTAATACAGGTGGTATTACATGAAGTGTCACTGCACAAGCGATTGGCAGCGAATCAGGCAGCGATTGACAGCGCTCTGATCCAATGGCGCTGGGCTTTGTCAGATTGATAGTACTCTAGCCCAATGGCATTGGGGGTGCACCGGGGGGGGGGGGGGGGGGGGGGTTGCCAATCCTTTAGACACGCCCATGCACATACATGCCTTATTTTCTTTTTTCGACCCGCATTCAGCAAAGAAGTATATCAGGGTCAGACCCAATCAGATGCAGAGTAGGGGCGGGTCTTCGCAGAATGCGGGTGGGGGAAAAAAAAATAATGCTACACACATACACACACTGTACTACAACGGAGTATTAGGGCCACATTAAGGGAAAAAAATTTCGAGATTTCGAGAATAAGGTCGTAATGCAAGAATAAAGTCGTAATTTAATGAGAATAAAGTCATAATATTTCAGAAAAAAGTTGTAATATTACGAGAATAAATTCGTAATTTTACGAGAATAAAATTGAGAAAAAAAACCCCCATAATTTTTAGGAAAATATATTACCAGCAACCAACAAAATGGGTGAGAGGACAGTCTAATGGCAGCCTGAGCCTGAAATTTCCTCCGTGTGGTTCTTTCGTCGGAATGGACACAGTTTCTTTTCAATGTCCTGATACTTATGATAATGTGGTGCTGATGTGCCAAAAGATTAAGTATTTTGTTATTTCTGAAACCTATACTAAAGTATAACTTCACAAGATGCTCTACCTTCCTCATTTTAACGCAGGCGGCAGGCTGCTCTTCTGATATTTCCCTTCTAAAATAACACATAACCTAAAATTACAACTTTATTCTCGTAATATTATGACTTTTTTTCTCGTAAAATTACGACTTTATTCTCATGTTATTAATTTTTTCTTGTAAAATTACGATTTTTTTCTCGTAATATTACAACTTTATTCTCGAAATCTTTTTTTTTTTCCCTCATTGTGGCCCTAATACTCCGTTGTAACACAGAGACAGACCTGCTAAATGTCAGGTGTAGTGCTGTATAGAACCTATATGTAAGAAAGTCTGTGTTAATGTTGAAAATGTTTTATTAGTATGTGAAATACTAATAGTAGCTGAAATTTTCCTCGCAGACCTAAGGTCTCTGTTAAATAAGGCATGAAGAAGAAAGAAACAGAAGCACTCCAGAAATGTAAATGATTCCACACACTGTTTACGAATGTAACATCCTGTGGCAGAGACCCTCCCATTACTGGAACGATGCAATGTTTGTGACATTCGCATTGGACAGAACATCATTGTACACGTTAAAGACAGTGACTCTTACCATTGGTATTCCAATCTCATTGATTCCAATGTACATGTCAGGGCAGATGACTGACCGCGCTGCATAGTCTACACGTTTCCCCATCATGTGCTTCCGGAAAAGTCCATCCTTCTTTTCCAGGACCTGAAAAACACAAGCAAGGTTTGTCTGCAAAAGGGAAGGATCTTCTCGCATTGTCACTGTAAACAGCAGCAGCTTGAAGGTTCCAGGTCCGTGTAACAGAGGTTGGGTTCAAGCTCCAATGTTTTAATTTCAGTGAGTAAATTATGTGTTAAAATGGAAAAACAAATCTGAAATGTTGCAAATTCTAATATTACATCATATTATAACATACACTATTCATTTCGGGCTTGATATCCCTACCCTGAGCCATTTACATTTCTTCCACATTGTTATTCATACAGACCACTGAATATAGGAGGATGAGGTGGAGGTGGAGCATATACACCCACCTGACGAATCCCAGGGAATTTTTCTGTCATCAACTTGTCCATGTCACTGTCGAAAACAATGTTGACGTGACTCTGCAGGCGGATCCAGACATTGTAGAACTTGTCCGTGATTGTCTGGCCTGGAATGCCAACCAGGAAGTCCTGGTCAGTCTTGCTATTAGTTGCTTCCTGCAAATGTGGAAGAGTCAGAGGGAAATAAAGGGCATCTGTATGGTATCTTATTCCCTTTCATTTTTGAAACCCGAAACCTCCCTACAGGAAGTCATCAACTTAATAAAATTCTCAAAAGTATCAGACTTCTCAGACAAATGGACCAAATCCACAGTCTTAATACTCAAGAGGAAGACCAGAATGCTGTGACTCTGTCAGCTACAGCATCTTAACTTCACTCCAATTCTCAGTAACGTTTAAAGTTCTCTCAACCTTTGGAAAAACCATCCATTTATGAATGCAATACACAAAATAAATAACATTCTCAATGACTCCCGCCCAACAAAATTTTAAATTTCAGACAATATCTGGCAAACCATATTCAGTATATTAGTTAAATGGGTACTGCACGTGGTGGGCTGGAGGGGTTGTCGTGTTTGTGTGGGCTATGCGCAAGGATTTCAAGGGGTCACATATATATGCATTAATAAAATGTCAAGGAATTTGACCTCCAAAGTGGGGGTTGGTGGTGGGCTGTGCTCTAGGGAAATCAGAAAGTGAAGTACATGGGCTTATTCTCCCTCCCAATCCTTCCCTTAAACTCATGCCCAAAGGCCCCTGCCATAACTCACCTCCTCCAGCTCCTCTCCGCCGTTGCTGAGCGACCATGCCTTCTCACCTGCCATGAGAACCAGCAGCTTCCTGATGATGCTGCAGTCCTTCATTACAGCCTGCATGTTGACCGTCTGACCGTTGGTGAACATCTGGTCCCCCAGGCGGTTTATGGGCCGGTACCTACAGACAATATGGCAGTAAATGTAGGTCCTACTTTTCACATGAATGGTTCGTGCTTAAAAGACATCTGTCCACAGAATGCGTCTTTGCAACACAAACTTAAGTGTTGAATTTTACATGCTCCATCAGCTTGCATGTGATGTGAAGTTGCATGTGAAATTAAAGTATGGTTCGGTTATAAACAGTAAAATGAAGAGAAGTGGATAAGTATTGGGATGGCAGGTATGTCATCCCACCAAGTTATGCCTTGGTGGGGCGACATACCCCATACCTATACAGCGCCAAGAGTTTGCCACTTTTCAGGGTTTTCTACAGAAATAACCACAATGACCACAGACTTTCAGCCCTTAAAACCATTCACTGACCCCATTTCAACAGACAGAATTCAAAAACAACTTCACCGTTCACACAATAAAGCCCCAAACTTTGGGGATTTTGCATTTTCTCCTTATTTTTCCTGCCCTGCATCATCACAATGCTGCAAGCCCACAAACAATATGTCTCCCCATTGCACATTTACCAACATCTGCTGATCATCTACCTACACCAGCCAAGAAAAATGTCACACACGCAAAATTGACTTTTATGCTTTTCCCCAAGAACATTCCCACTCTGTACAGCTAGTCATTTGGTGGCTCACTGTGAACGTCGCGGCCTTTGGACCGCTGAGTCACAGTGTCGAATCCCACCTCAGGCAAATCTGTGATTTGTTATGCACACTTATTTGCTAACTAATACTTTCCTACTGCTAAATTATTGCTTTTGCACTTATCAGAATATCACAATCTTCAACGCATATGTTTAGCAAAACTCACGGACAGGAAGCCATATGCATTTCATGAGGGCAGATTTATTGATTTTCATACAAACTTACAACAGCTGACCACTGTGCCTTTCTACTAACTACTTTTTTACTTGGCTTCTGTAGAAAACGTTATTAGTAAACTACTACTACTACTAGTAAATGACTTCGCCCTGTTCTCTATCTAACAACATACAAACAAAATGACGTCTGTAGTGTCTACAACACCCCATTCAAAACATTACATTTAAAAACATGACTCATTCATAATTATAACTAGTAGTATTCTGCATGAAAAAAGTACATTTGTACAACAGTTTTTAAGCGCTATTTCACAGGTTCCTTCAACAACAGCATATACGATGACTTGCGAATACCATCTGTTTTATATGCCATTCAATAAGGAAACTCATCTCGGTCATGGTTACTATAATTCCTTTGTACAATAGTCTGTGATCATGCCTAACTTCACCTAAATGCCCATTCTGCAGAAACATATTGTTTGAACTATTCAATTAACTAATTTGTGTTAATTTCTTTGGTACTACTGTTATTTTCTCATATGCAAAGACCACTAGGAAATATGTCTGTGCATGCTATTGTCCAATGTCAAGTGTTCTATTTTTCAGACGTTTTACCAAGTTCTGCTTCTCATTTTGTCTCAATCTCACTGATCTAGCTGAGGAAGATAGCAAAGACATACAATACTTAATTATATGACGACATTTCTCTAGCAGCATTTAGGAAAGGCCGGGGGGAGGGGGGATACAATAAATACATGTAAATATTATGTTTCAGCCTATGAAATACATATTGCCGCTTACAAACCTATCCAGATATATGTTTGCCCCAATTATGTACTATAGGCTTGCTATTCACATGAAGTTTCAGTTTAGATTTTGGCCTTAGAGAGGGAATCAGTGAATAAGAATGTGGCATGGCCTCCCCATCACAAGCATCAAAGCAAATGTGATTGGGGCAATATAAAATCCACTGATACTCTAATCTAGGCAGACAATCTATGGGTCTCACCCCCTCCATTACATTACATTACATTACATTACAGGCATTTAGCAGACGCTCTTATCCAGAGCGACTTACACAACTTTTACATAGCATTTTACATTGTATCCATTTATACAGCTGGATATATACTGAAGCAATTCCGGTTAAGTACCTTGCTCAAGGGTACAACGGCAGTGTCCTTACCTGGGAATCGAACCTGCGACCTTTCGGTTACAAGCCCAGTTCCTTACCCACTGTGCTACACTCCGTCCTCCGAAGCGACAAACCAGATGACACAGGACACCATATCGGGGGTCGGAGACCCTACATGCCTAACATTTCCCTTTCCCATGTCCTCTTTAAGTTTGAAGTGTGAAATCTTCAGGTAGGCCAGTCCTTGCCATAAATTAGTCTGACCCCCCTTCCCTTCTCTCCTAAACCTTAACCCGGCATCACCCAATCAGGGCAAACATCCTCAAGCCATGCTGGGTAAGGTATTTAAGATTGCCACAGGAAAAAGTGTTGTGTTGCATTGGTGTCAGAGCCTGGAAGAAGCATTTTCCTCTTTTTATTTTGGTGGTGGTTCCTAGGTTGTGTGTTTTTAGCTGGTTTCCTTGTGGCGCTTATACTGGAAGTGGGTAATACTTTGGCAAGGTCTGGCCGATCCGTCTCTCTCTCTCTCTCTCTCTTTCTCTCTATTTTCTGGTATTTCTAGGTTAGTTGTTTAATGTTTTGTATTATGTCTATGGGTAATTTAGAAGTAGAGTGCCTCCATTTAATAAAGAATGTATGTTTTCAATTATTTAATATAATAGACTGCTTCTTATTGAATTCAATTATTTAATCTTAAAACCTGGTATAGAGCTTGTTTTGACTTGTTGGTTGATTCCACCAGTGCACTGTAGACTGACCTATCATTGAATTTGGTGATTTAATTGATAATTCTAATTTTAAACATAATTATTATATGAAATCTAATAAAATATATTTTACATGTAGGTTAAGTGAGGGTTTCTAGCAGGCAACTTCTCTTGTGTTCAGTATTCAGAGTGCTGGATATTTTAACAAGGACAATGAACCGCTGGATTCAGAAAAGAAACATATTCTTAATTAATCCTTGCTTGTCCGACAAAGTACAATAGTATCATTTCTTCTGCAATGCTAAAGAATAACATATCTTATTTCTGAACATCATTTTCTAAACAAGCCTATTTCATTCATGTATTTCATTCAAGATGTGCTTCCCAAACACCCACAGCACTGCATGCATGCAGGCAGTTGTTTAAACATATTGTGTATTCATTATAAAAAATATACATTGGTGTAAAACTGCTGAAATTATTCAGCAACATTATTCCCACTATAAATGATTGCCATTTCACACTTCGATATGACACATATGCTTTGAATGACACCATTCTCTTCACATGGTAAGATGAAAAAACACAGGGCCAAGTTACTTAATAATAATTTAGAAAGCATTGGTTAGCAGAATTGCTTTGGAATACAGAATGTTTAATTTGTGTTAGGTAAGATAGTCAATATTGTTTATTGTAACTTGGCGCAATTTTGATATCAGTACTTTTAATGGCAGGCCTAAATTTTGCAAATGATAATGACTTATAGTGGTTTGTATGTGTGAGTAACTTGGAATTTCTGTATGTGTCTTTCTTCAGACAGCAAATACAAGCAGGTTATGGCAACAGAGGTTTAAAGGCAGGTATGAACATCTAGTGGTGCAGCAGAGGGAGCAAGCAAAGTGCCAAAGTTCTGTGCACCACCTTACCTAGAGGGAGGAACCACAAGCAGTTCCAGAAAGAACATATCGGGGCTGAAGCCAGTCTTATTGCAAGCTTCCATCCCTGAGAACAAGTAATTCAGGAAGAAACCTGGAACACAAACATATCCAAACAGTGAACTCAAAGTGCCCACAGAGTTGTGTTGGCTCACCTTTTTCTCTCAATAATAAGTAGTGTACTCCACTGTAGCCAAATCTTCCACTGTTATATTATTTTGCTGGATTCAGGCATTTGCTCTCAAAGCTCTAATAGACTGTACTGTGGAGTGTATGGATTTATGTCTGGACCACACTCATGAGAGGTTGTCACAAGTCTTTACAGAAGAGTAAGGCTGAGAGTGGTAAAACTGAGTGGTGCTTTCATTATCTCAGACATTCCATTTTGGGACATTCATACAGTTTCGCAATTGTGAGCAAAACAAAAATTATGATTGGTTCCCGATTTTTCCAATTGGCTGTCCCATAATAACAAAACTTATAAATTGAGGATGGATGGCCAAGTCTCTGACCCCCAAGGAGGGATATACCTTCCTTCTCCCACAGTTTAGCCACATGCTCCTTGGCGATGCTGGGAGTCAGGTAGCCCCTTTTCCCCAGCTGTGAATCTTCGATTACTGTCAGGGAAGACAAGAAATGCTCTGAGCCTCAGCTGCAGAAGTCCTGCAGCTTTCTCAGACTCAGGCTCAGATGGATGAGATGGCGGATTTATGGCAACGGTCAATTGATGTGATCGCAGCTTGAAGCATCAGACTATTCAATTAGATTTGCTCAGAGAAAAACCTCATATTTCACAACCTCTTATTATTCATAAAAGATTCCCTTTTATCTGATGCAGTTTCTAAAATATACTTAAAATTTCAGTTGTACTGTAAAATGCTAGCAAATCTTGACAGAATTTCTATGTACCAAACAGATACTCAGCTAAATGTGCTAAAATGTATCTGTCATTACTGAAACAAAAATTGCTCCAATTTGCCAGTTTCTTTAATATTCATCAAGATGCATGGCCAATAAGAGAGTCTATATACTGCCAACACATCATTGTGGAGAGCACTGTAACCACATGTTACTAATCAAACACTTCTTAACATGGAAATATGGAGAAAGGAACAAATTGCTCAGTGTGTGACCTGTGCCATGCGGCCTGAGCCTGGAGTTCCTTGGGGGGGAGGGGGTGGGTGTTACCTTCCGTTTCGCCCTTTTTCCTGTTCCCTTTACACATAGCTGCAGGCAGCATCGCAATCAGCTTGCTGTTGTGCTCTTTGCGTACTAGAGTTCGGCCAGTTCTGTGAGGAAGGAGCAAACAAGCCACCTTATTTTTTGCCAGTGTTTATTCCCTTTAAACATATCTACCAATGAAGAATAATGCCCAAACATATTATACAATCATACTCCTATCATCACTGCAGATAAGTAAGCATTCTGTCAGCATCCACATGTGTAACTGAAGGTTACATTTTTAAAAAATCTGGGTACAAGGCACATCAAAGTTTTCCATAAAATATCATCACAATTGCAAAAAATGTAACTTCTCAACCCCACATAAACAAGGCAGTTAAAGGATGAAATATGCATTATTCCCGAAGAAACAGGCCTGCTACATTGAAACGCTAAACATGACACATTGACTGCCACAAATTTACTGTAAGTGCTGTAACTAAAAGTAATTCTGTAGATGCACCCATGAAATAAAACCAAATATTGTTATTAACCAAACTGTAATTAATAGTTCATTTGCACCTGTGGTCACAACACAAAACACAAAAAAGCAATATACCATTAATTATAAACCAAGGACAGTGAATTTATTTCATGTAATATCTTTAGTACTGCAAACCTTGGAGGAGGAGCGGATTTCATAATTCTTACTCTCACAGAATGATGAGAAGGAAGCTTCAGAATAATCTCTACACTAAAATTTGCCAGCAATGATGCTAACAATATCTTCTTACAATAAATACAGAAACTGAGAGAATTTTCTCATGCCTGGTCAAATGTTTAGACTTTCCAGGGGGGAAAAAAAATTCTTCACAATTAACAATCATCTTTTCCAGAATAGGTTAAGAGGTTAGCCTTGATAAATACGCACATGCTCTCCCAATTTTTGTGGTCTCACAACAGATTTACCTAAAATATCTGCATACAGGCAAACCCACAGAAGTAATTTGCCCAATATTTTATCACATTGCAAGAATGCTAAATGCAGGTATACCACTGCTAAGCAAAAAGTTGTGTAAGTTGCTCTGGATAAGAGCGTCTGCTAAACAATGCCTGTAATGCCAGTGTGTGCCGCAATGTGTGAAGATGCTATTTTATGTATACAAATGCTGGCACATCCCGCCCTAAAATGCATAGTTTAAAGTTATTTAGGAAACAAATCAATACTTTGGATACAAAAATGAACACTTGAGTACACATTTCAGCCCAAAGGATAGTTTAGTAGCTGTAAATCTGTGTACGGCATAAAGCCTAAATTTGAATGTGAACAAGGTCTGTGTTCATGGGCTGTAGGTCTATGAAGAAAAAGAGTGTAAAAGTAAACCAAGGACAATCAAGTGACGTACATCATTCATCATTCTCCGTATTAGGTTCCCTTTTCTGTATCCCCCTCTTTAGGCACTGTTGTGGTTAGCTCACCAAAACTTACTTGCAGACAGAACATTTTCGGGAGACCATGTGCACCCTCCAGAACTTTGTAATGAGGTTGCTCTTTCTTTCACAGATGTGTTTGACCTGCAAACAGACCAGAGTTGCAGCTAGCAGTCCAGCTTAAGACAGACACATAGTTTATGGCTGGTTTAAACTCCAATGAGTGACCATCGCAGTAACATTCCGTTTATGCTTTGGGCGACTGCAGCTCTGTGGTCACTGAGTTCAAACTGACTGAACTTTGACCGTGCTGGTGGTTCTGTTGTTATGGCAACGTTTGTCTCGGTCATCCAAAAGCCCTGATCAATCCCTATTATTAAACTAGCTAAAGTTGCTTGTGCTAAGCAAATAACCGCTTCATTAAAGGCAAACATATTTTCATGTCAACTGAGCAAACTAACTTAATCTGTGTAATAAAGTTAAATGACATTACAAAAAACAAAACACAGGAGTATCAAACAATATTTATAGGCTACAGTAGGTCAACATTAGTATTCCTTTGAATTGGGGTTATTCAGCTTTTAGTGAGGCAGAGTCACCAACACGGTGAAAATTCCAGTCAGTGACTGGCTAACTCACAGGTGAACCACAGCCTTTGTCTCTCTGCTCTCTGATGACCCCTGTAGCAAAGTCCTCCAGCACTTCTTGGATCTCAGCCCCACTGGCCTTGACATTACCCTCCAGGAACTGAAACAAAGGTTGAGTGAGATTCAAGCAGCACAACATGTAATTTATACCAGACCAGATCTGGTCTTCAGAGCCTGGCCAGTCTATACAGACTTACCCGGTTTAGTTCGGCCTCCAGGTCATCCACAGCCTGCAGCGCCCCCACATCCAGCACCCTAAGCTGATGAAGAAGCAGGTGGACAGCTGCCCTTGGGCACGTCAACATGTGGCAGCTCAGGCAAGACCCCCGAACCAACAGGTACAATTTCTGAACAGAAGACACACACAACACACAAGCACATAGGAAAGTCTTCTTCATAAAAAGTATATGGAACAGATGGATAGATTTGTAAAATAGTGAGAGACACTGGGATCATTTACAGCTAAACTGGACACAGCAACAGGCCCACTGTAAATGTGGTCTTTTTTGTGTACATTGTATTTTTTTAGTTTTCATGTGCAAAAGAAGCACACAAATAATGATCAGCATTCTAACTACAGACATAGGCAGAATGTTTTTAACAATATTTTATGTGTGGTGTCAGGACCAAAGTTTGAATCACTGTTAGCTTGGTTAACTTTGCGAGAAGGTCGGAATAGTATTGCAGAACCTTGACTCTCCTCTACCAGTCAAGTGTTTGCTAAATCCTTACCACTATAATTAAGGGGGGAAAAAATCATTACTTACCAGAGGTCAGTACTTCTGGGTATAAACTAATGACATTGAATACAGCGGCTCACTTACGTCAAAAAACAGGGGGTTGTAGACAGGCAGGGGCAGCTCGATGTGCCCCAGGTGTCCTGGACAGTTGTTGAAATCCTGCATGCAAGTTGCACACACTTCCTTAGCATCCAGAGGCCCAAGTGCCAGGTCATACAGGCCATTGGTAGCAGGGTTGCCCACATTATCCAGAAATCTGTCATTGGTAATTGTCTTCACACTCAATTTCCTGAGAAGAGGGAATTATTTTCTATTATGTACTAAAAAAAACAAATTATGATTATATCCAAACATAGCCAGCTAGCTAATTTTTTTGCAGTTTAATAATTTTTTGCACTTTTATAGTAGACAAATTACAATTTTGTCAGTGACATAGGGTCAGCATACTGTATGATTTAGGAATTCAATTGCCTTGAAAACTATCCAAACTCTATCCTGGAGACCCACCATGTATGGTGGTATTTGTTCAAACTATAATTACAACCTCTGAATAGAAATGCACTGTTATTTTGAAACTGAACAACTGCTAAATGAAGATGTATCCTAACAGGGCAGTAATATGTAACAAACAGCTATGTATGTCAAGAAGAATAAATGTCCTATTTTACATCCAACAGCGTTTAATCAGTCAAATCAACAACAGAAATTTTTAACTGCTGTGATTTTGTGTAGATGACAATAAGACAGGGGTCACATTTCTTAAATCATTCAATTACAGAGTGGTTTGTGAAATCAGTGGGATTCGATAACTGCTTAAAATGTGGAGTCCCGGTTACAGAAACCAAAAACAAAAACTAAGAGTTCAATGACATCATAAATAGCAACCAGCCAAACCTCTACTATATTCAAATGAACAAATTTTAAAAAATTTAAGTTTAAAACTTCAACACGTTTTCAATAATCTTAATTGATTAGGAGATCGCCTGTAACAAAAACAGCATACACTGTGGGTACCCAGGATCGAGTTTGGGAGTTTTTGCTGTGCTGTCCACAAATGCACATCTAGCCAAGTGTCATTTTACAATGCCCGAATATCAGTAAACTGGCTAGTGGACCAAATTGTTAAAACAAGTTTAATATAATTTATGGGATTGCTAATCACTAAACAGCTAAATTGCTAACTATCTGCATTGCTAGAATTTGCTCACTAGCAAGCCTTTCACCTTGCTATCTACCGCCATGCATGCCAAGTGTTTACCTGATTTCTTCCGCTGAATACATGCCAAACGACATGCCTTCGAGTCGCCTCCATGGTACGTCTTTGCCAAGAAACATTTTGAAAGAAATCCAACCAAAAAAACATTAATATTTTACTTTATGTGCGCTGCGCCACTATCCACACATGGGAAGCACTTCAACAACCATCACACGTGGTAATCTTCTTCTTCGTCTCTAAATGGTAATAGCCCCATCGTCGATTGGCGCGTTGCTGCCATCTACAGATCCGGTCATCGTACTAATCGGAGTAGTTCTGACAAAGATGGCGGAAGAACTACCAAGACTTGCATGTTATACAGCAAGTCAATGGTGTTCCACAATTCATATTTGTAATCAGTCAGTAAATTTAATGGATTGCGACCGATCATCTTAATTTTTACACGGATATTAAAGCAAAACCCGGGCATTGAGAGAAACAGTGATCTCCAGTTGGTTGGTCGTGTTGTATAAAAATGTGACGGCATGACAAAATTAATCAGGTTATTCAATCTGGCAAGGTAACGAATCTGTCCAAGCCTACTTCAAATATGAAGAAGAAAAAATATTATAAGAAACGACTTTTAAAAATTGTTTTAAAAAACGTATGGTATTGTATCTTTACTATCTGGGAAACCCAGACATAAATCAAAATGTTACTTGTTTAGTTTGTAAGAAAAATATCTGAATTGTAAAAAGTTTGACTAAATGTTCGAATGGGCATCAAGACTCATTCCATTCGCTGGTTTTATCCGTCCTTGCATCCCTTCGTTGCGTCCTTTCCCAGTATGGATCCAGCCAAAATAATTTTTAATGAACAAATTCCATTAACTCAAATTAAATCAATACGGGAAATTTACGTCGATGATTCCAGACGTTAATTTCAAGTATTTTGACCCGTTCGGCCTCACTCTTCATTGCGCCTTACTAAGGACACAAGGAAAGGAAGCAAAAACTGATAAAATAAGCGATTGAAATGGGCGAAGCCTAGTAACAGGAAACAGCCTCTACTGCGCATACTTGAATTCAATGCAGAAATCAAAGTGAATTAACAACGTCATCGGTCCATTTTTTGTGATCATAAATTTCATTATGTGCAACAGTTTGTGAAACAATGGTTGTTTTGGTAGGCTACATAATTCTTGGGAAATATTTCTTAAAATGCGAATCTTTTATTACATAATGCATGTTTTCAATCTGCTTTTCATATGAACGATAATGGTCGTCAATCGAGTTTCAAAATAACATCGAGGACGTTTTATTTTGCCTACAAAAGTCAGATATTCCCCATTCACTTTAATGGGAGCTCCAATGTTTTGCCCTCAAAACGCGCAGTACAGGCTTACTTCCGGGATTTGACAAGCTTACGAGAAAGCTTAGGTTAGCTGAACGCCTGTCTAGTTAAATACGCATGTCAATGCCTTCCCAGAGTTCTTAGGTGATACAATGGCTGCTCCGTGTGCTAAAGCAGGGTTACATGTCCATATGAGTAATAGAATATTTATTTGTAAATTTGAACAGTTATTGCTTCGGAGGTAAGAATAATCTGATACATGTGATATAGCTTTCATTTTTATTCAAATAAAATGTGTGTCACAATTGTCTGTTTTGCTGCCGATTGATCCACATCGTTTGACCTGGTTGTGTTTGGCTGTGTCGTTCAGTTTCTTAAAATGTTGCTACCGTTAGCACATGCATGTTACGGTTCGCTTTGTTCGTATTGTGTTCTGCTTTTTTAAGATTTCCTTCCAGGTTTTGTTTTGTTTGTTTTCTATGGATGTATTTAAACTGGCCTTCTATTGTACAGGAATTCTTCCGTGACTTCAGCCTTAGGCCAAAACGCCACAGTTCCGAAAGCAGGTAGGCATGCTGTTAGTTTGATAAGTCTAATTTTGTTAAGCTAAACCTATAAACAACTGAAGTTTGTAGAAGCAGAAGGTAATGCTTATAACTACGTGGTGTCTTGTATCATATAAGTTGACGTAAAGTCTGATGGTGTTAGCCATTAGCTAGCTTGGCAGTGTTGGTATTGATGGGCAGACAGTCACATAAGCCAGTAAGCCGGTTTTCAGACCTTAAAATTATTTGATATGTCGTAAATTGTAAGTCGCTGAGCAGGGGATATGTTCACTCGCAGGCTCTGTGGAAGAGATTGTCATTCCAAAGAAGAAGACATGGTAGGTGCTTTCTGGTGGTTGAAAGCATTTGACAGATTTTCTCAAGACAAGCTTGGAAAATAAACACTTTTGATCTGTTGAAATAATGAGTCATTCTTTTGTCTTCAATAGGGACAAACTAGCCGTTCTGAAATCGCTTGCCTCCACTGTCAACAGGGTACGGTTTGTATATTATCTTGCCTCCTGGGTCAGTGCTGCAGTTGTAGCATGTAATCTGTGGTAAACAAAACAAAAAATATATTGTTTTTAGGATCCCACTGCATCACGATACATGTTCCAAGATGACCCCTACCTCACCCCAAGGACGACTATTGAGTTTGTGAGTAATGATGCTCTCCAGCGTTTCTGTAAGGCTCTTGACCAAACACTACCCTGAATGTAAACTTGATGTACCTGACCTAACCTTGGGGTTGTTTGAGAGCAGAGGGAAAACATTTTGCTGAACACATTTTTTTAATGCTCTTTGCCATTAGTCAGAAAACAAGTTTAAATTCCAACTTGAATTGGAAATATGTGCATGGTACAATATCTAAAATGTAAACCACATAGTTTCAGAAAAATGCTTGTCCTTTAAGAACATGTTAATGGCCGTTTGTTGCACCATTTTGTTTCAAGAGTACTCTTGTTTGCCAGAGTATACAAGATTTTGAAATGCATTGATAAACCCAGACCAATTGGATGCTTTCAGTCTGCATCTATAAGAAATGTTCACAGAAGCAGATAAGAAGTCATATCCTTGATTTAAAAATAAATGCATTTTTAAAAAATGAGCATTTTGATTTCTCAACAGAAACTGTATTCCCTCTCCCTGGAGTCTGGCAGGAATGCTGCAAAGTACATTATCAACACTTACCCTAAGTTCTTCCTGAAAGACTTTGCTGAGCCTCATATACCTGTAAGTTTGTAAGTTTATGTAGGGGAGAATATCCTGACTGAAAAATGGTTGCGTGAACCATTCTAAAGAAATAATTTAATACCCTTTTGCTGCTCCCAGAATGACAGGAGATGTTATACAACTGTAACGGTGGGTGTATTTAAAAATATGCTTGATGTTTTATGTCTTCTGCTGCTAAATATGTAGTACAGTGGTGATATTTGTAAATGCAAAGCATAGAAAATGCTTTTCTGAGTCTTTTGTAACAGCCTTGTACTAGTTTTATTTTCTAAAGGCAGTGCTTTCCATCAGCCGCCACCACCAAGATGGGCCAAACACCACCACCGTTTTCACATACTCCAGTTATATTTACCATTTGACATTTTTGTGTGTATGAAATGCCAAATTCTCTCCTGTAACCCCTCTTGTAGTGCCTGATGCCTGAGACCCTGGAGCCTCAGATAGAAGAGGTGAGCGAGGCTGCACTAGTAGAGAGGATTAAGCTGAGGAAGGTGGGCATGGCTGTGGACCTGTTTGATCAGCTCCTCCAGAATGGTGAGTGGACCAGCTGCCTCTCCCTCACGTCCCCAAACCTACAACAGGCTCTGTGTCCATCTTTCAGGCAAGTGGCACACACCTTGTACACCTGATGCACTGAATTTCAGAGCTATTGAAATAGACTAGACCTGGAAAAACTGTAGATTACATTAATAGTAATGTAAGTCTAGGAGCCGTTAACTAGTGCAACAATTGATTTGGTTCAGGTTTTGATTATAAAGTGCTGTTCTAGTGTGCTGGGTTATCAGCGCTCATAGGAGTATTAGTGTTTTCTTTGTGTTCCTGCTTGGCACAACAGAGTGCGTGCATGTCAAGTGGCTTTCTCCTCCTCACATAGGCACAGTGGTGTCCACCAACACCACAAATGACCTGCTTGATCTGATCTGTTTCTATGGAGACTTGGACCCCATGCAAGGGGAGGCATCCAAGGAAGTGGCAGAGGATCAAGTATGTGTTCCACAATATTTTGACACTGAGGCGACTACCAACATCAGTAGAAAAGTCAGGGGGGTGGTGGAGGGTGTATCTGGCAGGTGGTAGACTGTAGACAAAGTTGCCAGGGGTTTTTAGCACACCTCTGCTCTGTCTTTTACAGGAGACTCCGAGGAGGAGGGGAGCGGACCATAGGGTAGGCAACCTCCTGGGCAGAGTCTGGAGGTAAGACTCACTCACTTTGAGGGCATCCAATGATGCTTCTCAGACTGGGTATTGTAATTAACTATTAATTTTCTGGAACAATTTGTATTTTTAAGCTAACGCACAGGAAGGTTTTTGGGCTTACCAAGCACCCACGTAGAGATAGTACTTGGAAGTCTTGACTTCAAGATTTGGACTGGATTTGGCACATCCAACCAAATGCTTTCCTCAAGTTATTTAGACTGTGTCTTAAGAGAACAAGCACGGAACCGTCCAGACCCACGGCGCAACTCACTTCCGCAGACACATTTTAGCTCACACCACCAGCGCATGCGTCCCACAAAACGTCCCTCCAAGGTCGTCTGTGAGTGAGTGAGTGACCACAATTTTGTCCCTCAAAGGTCGTCAGTGAGTAAGTGACCATTAGCATTATGCAAAACGGCTGTTACTACAGTAAGTGACAGTAAGTAACTGAGCTTGTTTTGTCCTTGAGTTCTGGGAGAACAAGTTTGCTGCAAGCAATATGGGTCTGCAGGGGGCCGTCCCTCCGGGCTAAACTATTCAGTGCCGTGGTACAATGAGACATTAACAGAGGTCTGGACTCACTGTGGTCAGAAATAGCTTTTTACACTTAGCAAAAGTGGGTGGGTGTCGACTGTAATGTTATGGTCAGTTGGGCTCCTTTATTGTGGCCATCTTTATCAGCCCCTACACTTAATCGCATGGACTGTATGGACACATCTGTACTTTTCCTAACTTTTAAGAAGTAAATCCTCCTGATGAATAAAAGTTTCAAAAAGCTGCTTGTCTCTCACAGAGAGAACAACAATGCAGAGAGAATATACAACCTGATGCCGGAACGAAACGAGAGGGCCTACTGCGCTTTGATCCGAGGCATGGTCAAGGTAGGAAATTGGTAATGGTTAACAAGGAAACCCCCAGGAAAGCATGTGGTGAGAATGTATTATGTATTTATGCGTTTGTTTAGTCTATCCAACCAAACACTTTACCATAGTTTTCTAATACTTTTAAGTCTATTCAGGGAAGTCTAAAATGATGTTCAGCTGCCAGCTATCAAGAAAATTATAAATAAGATTTTAAAAAATAAATACAAGTTGGTGAGATTTGTTTTTTACCCTTTTTAA
The DNA here is from genome assembly GCF_013347855.1 of Anguilla anguilla. NCBI lineage: Eukaryota > Metazoa > Chordata > Actinopteri > Anguilliformes > Anguillidae > Anguilla > Anguilla anguilla. Next base: position 35,618,593 of record NC_049207.1, read on the forward strand.
ATAGAAATACTCTCTTTAGTTTTCTCTTGTTTCTGGATTGTGTAAATAAATGTAAGTGTTCTGTGTATCTGCAGTATGGAGCTGACACAAAAGCCTTCAGCACTTATATGGACATGCTGAATAACAGACTGACAGGTAAGTCCATGCTGGATAACTTAAATATAATTTACCTTAGTCTAAATCGACCATTTCGTTCATTGAACCAGTCTGAATGCCTTCACAGTGATTACTAGAAACATTGTGTGCCAGGAAATTCAGACTGGCACCATTTTAGTTTGGCGTCTTTTCATGAAATGGTTTCATGTATTAAATCCACCTATTTTATAAATTCATGCAACTTGGGGGAGAGAAACCCTTGCATGAAAGTTAATGCAAATAAAAATACTTGCAACTGCCAAAACCACCATGTTATTTTGAGCACTTGTGTCGCTTAAAAAAAAAAAAAAAATGTCTTTGGTTCATTCTGTATGCTGCTACTTGCATTTATTACGATAGTTACAAACTAATAAAGCATGATTTATTTCTGTAAGTTATTAATGTTACCGGTTTAAAATTATTTCATGTTCTGTAAAGCCAGACATTGTAATAAAATCCTACAAAGCATGTAGACATCATGGGAAATATGAATATGGGTGCTTGAAGTAAGACAAATGCAGAAATGGCTGTTTGCACTTAAGATAAAGTTTAAAGATAGGAATTTCATAATGACACTCCAAAGTCTTTGATTCATGGAGTTCCCGCACATGTATAAAGGATTGATTTTAACTAGGGCTGTCAATCGATTAAAATATTTAATCGCAATTAATCGCAAATTAATCACACATTTTTTATCTGTTCAAAATGTAGCCTACCTTAAAGGGATATTTTTCAAGTGTTTAATACTCTTATCAACATGGGAGTGGACAAATATGGTTGCTTTATGCAAATGTATGTTTATTTATTATTGGAAATCAATTAACAACCCAAAACAATGACAAATATTGTCCAGAAACCCTCAAAGGTACTGCATTTAGCGTAACAAAATATGCTCAAATCATGACATGATAAACTCAAGCCCAACAGGCAACAGCAGATGGGCATATTGACATGCTAAATTTAACATTTAACATTACTTCGTAATATGAGTACTCACACAATGTAGTGTGTCCAACTTTACGCTTATAAAGGTTCAATAAAACATCTCGGTTTTTTTTAAGCATTAACACAAAATGATGGACCTCAATGCATCGCAACAGCAGACACATTGTACAACAGGTACATTGGTCAGCTAAATTTTCCATTACTCAAAGATCATTCCCTTGATCCCTCGCACTTCTAAAGCAAATCACACAACGTAATTGTGTCCAACCTCACATGGGGAAAATAAAGGCTCACATAAACATACCCTTCTACTATGTGGGATCAAAACAGGGTGATATAAACTAAACAATAAATAAAGTGAGCAGGAAACAGTGGAAAGGGAGTATTACATTACATTACATGCATTTAGCAGACGCTTTTATCCAAAGCGACGTACAACAAAATTTTCATGATCGTAGACAACTGCTGAACACGGGTTCAGTAAGGTACAATTACTTATTTTGTAAAGCTATTTCTAGCCGAGAACAAAGAACACTATCCTGGTCTAACATCTGCAAAGCCAAACTAGGCAGAAGAATAAGCTAGAGTATTAGGACAAATACAATTTACCAAGAAGTGCAGGGATGGGGCAACATGTAACAAGTGACAGGAAAAAGGGTTTTTTTTATTTATTTTTTTAATTTTTTTTAAAATATATATATATACACAGCGTGGTGGTGGTTATTCTAGGTATAGTCTGAAGAGATGAGTCTTCAGGCCACGGCGGAAGATGGATAGTGAGGGGGAGGTTCGGAGAGGGACGGGGAGTTCGTTCCACCACTGGGGAGCTAGGGTGGAGAAGCTCTGTGATCCCTTTGGGCGGGTGGGAGGGGTTGCAAGACGCCCTGCTGCCGCAGAGCGGAGTGGTCGAGCAGGCACATAGAATTGAGTCATGTCCTGCAAGTAGATGGGGGCTGTCCTGTTGGCGGCAGTGTAGGCAAGGGTCAGGGCTTTGAATCGGATCCTGGCAGCGACCGGTAGCCAGTGAAGTGATCGCAGCAGAGGAGTGACGTGGGGGAATTTGGGGAGGTTGTAGATGAGTCGGGCAGCGGCATTCTGAATCATCTGAAGTGGCTGTATGGCACAAGCTGGCAGGTTTGCAAGGAGAGAGTTGCAGTAATCAAGAGGTCAAAAGCGAGAGGTCACCGTAGCCTGGACGAGCAGCTGGGTGGAGTGCGTCGTCAGGTATGGTCGAATCCTCCTGATGTTGTATAGGAGGAATCTGCAGGACCGTGATGTTGCCTTGATGTGCTCCTTGAGGTCCAGCTGGTCATCCAGGACCACCCCCAGGCTCTTTGCAGAGTGAGAGGCAGTCACTGTGGTGCCATCAACCGTGATTGAGAGTTCACGAAGCAAGGATGTCTTGTACGGGAAGAAGAGCAGTTCAGTTTTGTATAATACAGTATAATACAGAACTAGCACTCGAACTAGGATATTGCAGTTAGACTATCCATTTCTTTGGATACAACAGGTAGGCTATATTTCTATTTCTTTGCACCGAGCCAGTTGCTTAAACGGACAAGCCTGTTTACATTGTCGGACGACAAGGCAGCTCCCTCCTTCTAAACAATATGCCCAGACAATGAAAAACTGCGTTCACGCTGTTTCACTCGGGAAAACATGGATTCCCACAGAAAACACTGCTTTATTTTATTGTTAAGGAGTATATTAAATGAGTAAAGAGTGAAACCGCGAAACCAGTTAGGCTGCAGTAGTACTGAAATGTAAGTATGGTATCACTGTCAGGTATTTCGTTATCATTTGCTGCATTTATTTCTGAGCAAAATAACGTTTTCTAGCTAAGCTGGCTAGAGAAAAAAGTTTCTGATGCATATCGTAACTTTTAAATTTCACATATTGCTATAACGAATGGGAAACATAAACCATACTAACACATCACATAATCACACCCCCAAATGAAAATGCATGAAAATCCTAAATACACCATTTTTCTTTCTTACCACGAACTACAAATGCCGCCATTTATCTTAATGTGACGTAACCAATCCGGAAGTTGGAGCTCAGAAATGATGCTTGAATTTTCGACCTATAATTCGACCGGACCTCGTTTTTTACTAGTTAGGAGTTGTCTTGAACGTAGCATAAGGGTCGGGCAAACGTTCATCATAACAGAACGTGCGTTAAAAAAATGAGTGGCCTTAAAACGAATTTGCGTTAACCCGTTATTATCACGTTAACTTTGACAGCCCTAATTTTAACATTGCAAAGATGTAGGCAAGGGTGTGAATACCAATGTACATATAATTTTCACTTTAACAAACAAAGATTATTTTTAGGAGCATTAAGAATTTTGACTTTCCCTCCCCTCAGCCGATGTTCACACCTTCAATGCTCTGATCAGTGCTGCCCCAAATGTCCGGGAGGATTACCACGAGAAATGGAACCTGATCATGGTGAGTGTGGAAACTGCCAGCCTTGGAGCCAACATGGTGCTTGGCAGGAGGCACCATAGGGTGATCTTGGTTCATCTTTGCCCCACAGGAGCTACTTAAACATATGGAAGAACAGAAGGTCAGGCCCAACTTACTAACTTTTAATGCAGTGCTGAAGAGTCTGCGACGCTGTGGCTCTCTGGCGAGAACTCAGGCCCTGCTCACACTTGCTGAGATGAAGGCCCTCGGCATTGGTGAGTAATACAGCCATGTAACGTCCAGTGTCAGCCTGACTGAGCCAATAGAGAGGACCGTTGTCCACCACACCAAAGAAATGTATGCAGTGGGCCTTGTCCGTACCTTCCTTGCAGCATTGACAAACATTGTTAGTAGTGGTGTAAAGTATTGCAATGGCAGGTATGCCATCCTGCCAAGTCACGCCTTGGCGGAGCGGCATGCCCCATACCTATACAGCACAGAGACTTTGGCACTTTTCAGGCTTTTCTACAGAAATAATCTCAATAATCACCAACTCTCTGCCCTTAAAAACATTCATTTCTATACCTTCTGACCTCACGTCAACAGACAGAATTCACAAACAACTTCACAAGTCCGCACAATAAAGCCCCAAACTTTGGGGATTGCGTGTTTTCTCCTCCTTCTGCTTATTTTTCCTGCCCGATTACATCATCACAATGCCCCAGGCCCACAAATAATGTAAAATAATAAACACCAGCCAATCATTTACCCATACCAGCCAATCAAAATGTCATACACACACACACACACAAAATGGACTTATATCTTTTTCCCCACAAAAATTCCCACTCTGTACAGCTAGTCAGTTAGTGGCTCACAGTTAACGTTGTGGCCTTGGGACTGCTGAGTCACAGGTTCGAATCCCACCTTGGGAAAATCTTTCATTTCTCATGCACGCTTATTCGCTCACTAATGATTGTCTCTTACTTTCCACCTATTGCCTTTTCCACCTATTGATTTTGCAACTTATTCTTCTGGATCCTTGGGCACCAAATCTACCCCGTCTTTCACCAAACATGTACACTGTATTACGATATAACCATCTACACGTTCAGTTAACTGGCTACATTTGCTTTCATTGTGAGTTTTCTGGCCGGCTAGAATATAGCTAGGCCATATGGAATAAAACCGGAGCTGAGTTGTGCTTACTGGCCTGCATTTAATACCACGAGCACATGACTGCATTAAACAACTTCTTATTGCAAAGTTGTTCATGCCCATTTAACTAAGTATGTGTTAAAAACTGTATTCCCTTATGCAATATTGACATTCTAATTATATCAGACTGTTCAATGCATGCGTTTCAGGTACACATGCAGAATTGACATATTTCACCAAGACAATTCACACCTTGGACAGCTACTTCCTTTGTGGTGCACTGGTAATGTCGTTGCCTTGGAATCGTTGCCAAAGTCAGAGGATTGAATTTAACCCAAGGCTCAGGCAAATCTTTCATTTCTTATGCACACTTACTTGCTAACTAATAATTTCCAATTACCCTTTATACTATTGCTTTTGCAGTTATCACAACGTCACAGTCTTCAATGCATATGTTTAGCAAAAGTCACGCATGGGGGGCCAAATGCATTTCATGACAGCAGATTTTTTGATTTCTGGAACTTGCAACAGCTGACCACTGTGGCGTTTCTACCAACTACTTCTTTACTTGGCTACTGTAGAAAACATTATTATCAGCACATGCCGCATTTTACATTCATGACATCTTGCCCTCTTCTCTGTCTACCGACATACAAACAATTACTACGTCTGTAGTGTCTACAACACCCCATTCAAAACATTCAATTTAAAAACATGACTCATTTATAATTATAAATAGTAGTAGTCTGCATGAAAAAAGTACATTGGTACTACTTTTATGCACTATTTCACAGGCTTCTTCAACAACAGCATATACAGCATATACCATCCAATAAGGAAACTCAGTCATGGTTACTATAATTCCTTTGTACAATAGTCTGTGATCATGTCAGACTTCACCAAAATGCCCATTCTGCAGAAAACATACTGTTTAAACTATTCAATTCAATCATTCGTCTTCATGTCTTTGGTACACAAGTTGCCATCTCGGGCGCTGAACATTTTGTAAATGAACGCTCGTTGGATGACCGTCAAATCAGTGAGTACTTACAGTGGGGGGATTTCTGTTGGTGCCAGCCTGTTATACTTTGAATTGCGCCACCGCGCCGGTTGTTTCAGCCTTTGTTTTATATATATAGCAAAGCGCTAGCGCTAAACAGTAAATGCTGATCAGACTGTACGAATTCACACAAAACCATAATCCACAAGCGTTTCTTCAAGGGTTCATTTGCCTTTTTACACCCAGATCCGCTGCACTACTCATCACAAATTATGCGATAGAGTTGGCCCCCCAAAATCTTACTCTGCCTCCCAGTCACACCAGTCTACATCCGGGACAGCCTATGATGTATGCGTGCTTGCGTGTATGTATGTGTACGCATACTTCTCATAGTCTACATTTCTATGCATTACTGTTATCAGTTTGTCATTACAAACACACTGCAAAAACAAATGATATCTGAAGAATACATTCTCAACATACAAAAATGCCAAGTTACTCACACATTCAAACCACTATGTCATTACCACTTGCACAGTCTATGCTTGCCATTAAAAGTACTGATATCAAAGTTACAATAAGCAATATTGGCAATTTTCCCTAACACAAATTAAACATGCTGTATTCCAATGCAGCTATCCAATGCTTCCATAATTATTTAAAGTAAGTTGGCCCTGTGCTTTTTCATCTTACCATGTGAAGAGAACTTGGTCATTGAAAGCATCTGTCATATCGAAGTGTGAAATAGCAATAATTTATAGTGGGAATAATCTTGCAGAATAATTTCAGTTTTACACCGATGTATATTTTTTGTAATGAATACACAACATGTTTAAACAACTTCCTGCATGCAGTGCTTTGGGTGTATGGGCAGCACATCTAGAATGAAATGCATTAATAAAATAATTTTGTTTAGAAAATTATGTTTAGAAAGAAGATATGTTATTGTTTAGCATTGCAGAAGAAATTATAGTATTGTACTTCTTTGGTGAAACTTCATGTGAATATCAAGCCTGTAGTCTGGGGTGTAATTTCCACTGGGGACGGGGGGAACATGTCCCCCCCCCCTTTTCAAAATCCCGTTTGTGTCCCCCCCCCCCCACACTTTTTTAACCGCAAAAATCGTGCTTAATACGCTACTATTTGGCCAGCCGCCAGATTCCGGCTGAGAATGTGAATTGAGCTGCTGATTGTAAGGCCCTGATATAGCCTACTCCAAAAAATTGCCACAGACGAGTAGCGGACACGGACAGCCTGCCTACGCGGTTCTATAGTACATTTTGGTGTCTGTGGACGCGGACGTGTTCCATGCATACGCACTTGAAAAATTGCTCACTGAATGAGGAAGCGGCAGTTCATAAAAAATGAAACGCCAACAGCAGTTAAATTTAATGTCTTTCTTTGGAGAGGTGATGAAAAGAAAGAAAGGACATGTGAGTTGGTTGATTAGTGAGTACAGTAAAACAGCATGATTTTTCTATTAACCTATGTAACGAGTCCACCTCCACCTTAAACCGCAGCAGGTATCCGTCAACAATGTATGAAAAGCAGAGTCTCTCTCGCTGCTAGTTTACTTTAATGTTAGGGCGTTTTTACACCTATAGTTCGTTTGCTCTTGTCCGAATCAGTTGATGAGTTTGTAAACTTGGGGCGTTTTCCCCTTGGTTCAGTTTCTTTTTACACAGAGAAAAATCCTATGTCGTATATTTGCTGTGATTGCAAATGACACATTATCTATCGATAGTGCCACAATAACGTACCATAGATCTGTCAGGCCTATTCTTCAAAATATAAAGTAAGACAGTTTTTCTTATGCATATTTAGTACTATTCTGGCAAAATTTAGCATGAAGACCAATTTAATTATTTCCTGGATTTTGTATTGGTTACCTTAGTCCCTAAATGTGTGTAGAAATGCAGGAAATGGGATTCAAATTGCAATTTTTTTTCTGGGGGAGTACCTCCAGACTCCCTGTGTTATTGTGCCCCCCTCACTTCTCAAACCAAAGTTACGCCTCTGCCTGTAGTACATTATTGGGACAAACGTATGTGTGGATAGGTTTGTAAGATGCAATATTTTTTTCATAGACTTAAGCCTCCTATTATGTTCAAATTAACTAACAACTTTCATGTTTGGGGTCAGTTTGACCCCAGCAATATAAACCTGCAGAAAATAATTGTAACTGAAAGTGTTACCGAAGTTTCTCTCTCAGCTACTTCAGGCATTTCTACTGACTATCTTAATACCCCAGTAAATAAAACATGACTCCCCCCATCCTCCCCTTATACATCAAGTATTGATTTTATGACTATTGCGAAATATGCAAATGACTGTACTCATTCATTGACCTAAAATGGAAAACAAAGTATGTTTTGGTGTTTGCAGGGCTTTATGTTGGTATTAAGTGCTCATTAAAAAAGAAAAATAACATTTGGAAAGAAACGCACCTTTTATTATCAAGCGTAGTAACATTTTATGTTCGGGGTCAATTTGACCCCAGGAAAAAATATTAAAAATGTCAAACATTTCAAATGTTTAGGTTCAGATAACACTTCAGAACATCAATAAGTAACATATGACCGTTATTCAATAATGAAGAAACACCAATAAAAAGTAAATTAATAACCAGAATTGAGTTTTGATAAAAAATGAACATAACAGCTCAACTAGGTACCCGTGGGTATCAATTCTTCATTCAGACGAGATAGGTGCAAGTTTGTCACGCTCCTGTAGACCCTGCCTTGTTTCCCTGTCATCAAAGCGTATAATGTGGGAGAAAACATGAAATGTCTCCAGAGACATTGTGGCTGGAAAAATTGCCCTATCAGTGTCAGCATTCCAAAGGCTTACTGTTGCTTCACCTTTTGACTTGTACACTCCTGCCAAAATAAGCAACCCAAAATAGGATTGCTAGTGGGTCACATCCAGCTCTTTCCAATTGTCACCACACACATGCTTCCCCTCTAAGTTTGTCATCTCAAGAATATCCTTCTGCATTTATGGTGTTATGAAGAGTTCAAATGCAGACTTTGTCTTGTACATGACTGATAGCATATCTGGTGGGGCCTGTAACCATTTTGATGCCATTAGCAGCACTAAGTCTACCCTGGCTTTCAACTGGGGATCTGAACCACAGTAGTTCTCCATTTTTGGAAATGAACATGTCAGTTCTTGATGGTTGAGAGATGACAGGGGTGTTTCTTGGGGGTTGAGAGATGACGGGAGGGTTTATTGGTGGTTGAGAGATGACAGGACGGTTTATTAGTGGTTGAGAAACAAAAGGAGGGTCAGAATGAAGCCTTTGCGATACCACATTCTCATCATCAGAGCAGGATGCCACATAGTCAGGGTCCTCCTCAACATTATCCTCAGTCTCAGACACATCCTCATCTAAATCACTTTCACCCTCCAAGATCTGTGACAGAACCTCAGTAGCAGAAAATATACACCTCTGTCTGGTGGTCATTGCATTTGTGCCTCAACTAAAGATTTTGACAAAGAGAAATGGTTTAGAGGGCTGTGTGTGCAGCCCATATTATAAGTTTGCCCCCGCCCCCATGTTGCGAGAATGATCAGAGATCTCGAGGGAACTATGTTTTCTCCTCACACACAAGCATGCTCTCTCTCTCACTCTCTCACTCTCTCACACACACACACACACACACACACACACACACACACAAATTCATGTGAAAGTGCCCTCAGCCAACACAACAAAAACAAGATCAAAATGATGGTTTTATATATCAATAGAGTTTGGGGTCAAAATCACCCCAATAACACTGATGCGTGCAACATGTGGAAAGGACATTGAAACTATTTTTTTCAGTTAATTTCATGTTTGCCATGTTTTCCCCATAAAGTTAGGAAAAGTCATGAAATATCTAGCCAAAAAAATATGGCAACCATATTTTTAGAGACAGTAAACATTGAATGGGGTCAATTTGACCCCAAACATAATAGGAGGGTTAAATATAAAAAATTTGTCTTTTTATTGTCTCCCCCCCACTCCCACCCCAGCCTTTTGTATATGCTGCTAGGTAAGTGTTGTCCTAGGGATCATGAAGTATTCTATGTGTGTTTGGATGTATGTACAGTATGTATGCATGTACTGTATGTATGTGTCTGCAGCATTATATTTACAATCGCAAATTTTGGAGAGGCTATCCATTTTGTGAAATTACCTTTACAAGCAAGCATGAATATAACCTTTGTGGTGTATAAGTATTGATCAGCTGTTGAAAACATTCATTTAAATGATGTGTTCTTCCATGCGGGCATTTTTTTAAGTGATACGTTTGACACTCGGGGCCAACTTACTTAAAATAATTTCGGAAGCATTCCGTAGCTGCATTGCTTTGGAATACAGCATGTTTAAATTGTTTTAGGTAAGATAGCCAATATTGTTTATTGTAAACTGGCTTAATTTTGATATCAGTACTTTTAATGGCAGGCGATTGTGCAAGTGGTAATGACTTACAGTGGTTTGTGTGTGTGAGCAACGTGGCATTTTTGTACGTTGAAAACATGTTTTATTTCAGATGAATACTTTACTGTACTCACGTACATTTTTGAGATATTAGTACTTTGATTTTCCTGAGACTTTATCATTCTTTTTTTTGTAAAACATACGTAATAACAGAATTTAATTTGAAATCTTAGCAAATTACCCTAGACCCATAAATCATCACTCCATTCATGGTGCTCAGTTTAGTTCAAATTAATCAAAGAATTGGTTTTCCTTTGAGAAGGTAATGAACTGCCAAGCAAAGTTGGCTTTCATAAAGACACATCTCGCCATCAATACAATGGCTACAGTAAACTATTAAGTGGCAGCAGGTAAGGATCACCCACAGGTGTATGTGTGGGATATGCCTGAATCAGTGTACCTTTAAACTAGCCTTTACATTGTAAGTTGCTCTGGATAGGAGTGTCTGCTAAATGATGGAAATGTAGTGAGCTAACGTTAGCTGTGAAGTGACCTGGCCTACTGCTAAGTTGGTAGATGTTCAGTTTTTTTATTTGTTTTTTTTCCCCTGATTGGATTGCAACTCCCAATATGACGAAATGGGTAGATGCAAGAAGATTTTTCTAGGTTCTGCAATCTTTTACTAGCCATTTGTCAACAGCAAATGCTGCTGTTCCACATTTTTTGGTACAACGTTGTGCACCTACTTCAAATTACTCTATCCAGTGAGTGGCATCAATTGTAAAGCGCTTTGGATAAAAGCGCTATATAAATGCAGTCCATTTACCATTTACCATCCACTAAAAGCTTAGCTTAACTGTACTCATACAGCAAACCTTAGGCCTCAAGAAATTGTCCCCCACCCAATGAAATTGGAGGTGGCGACACTGCATCATTGGTGGGGGATAACATGTTTACTATTTGCTTGTCTTTTTTGTTACAGTCTTGCCTGTTTCATTCTAACTTGTCAGGCTCTAACTTGGGGGTTTTTCTTCTCTTACAGAGCCCAGTTTGGCCACTTACTGTCATGTCATGGGCATTTTCTACAAAGCAGGTAAAAATCAAATGATTAGTTGCTAGTATAGATTACGCCAATCATTAGTACTATTTCACCATTTGCCATGCAATTAAATACTGAATGTGTCTAACACCAAGCTGCCTCTGACCTCTACACCACACTGTTTCTCAAACCTCTACACACACTCCCTCTCTAACCTCTACACCACAATCCCTCTCTAACCTACACGCATTCCTGCTCTAACATCTACACCACACTGTTTCTCAAACCTCTACACGCACTCCTGCTCTAACATCTACACCACACTGTTTCTCAAACCTCTACACACAATCCCTTTCTAACCTCTACACCACACTCCCTCTCTAACCTCTACACCACACTCCCTCTCTAACCTCTACACCACAATCCCTCTCTAACCTCTACACCACACTCCCTCTCTAACCTCTACACCACAATCCCTCTCTAACCTCTACACCACACTCCCTCTCTAACCTCTACACCACACTCCCTCTCTAACCTCTACACCACACTCCCTCTCTAACCTCTACACCACACTCCCTCTCTAATCTGTACACCACACTGTTTCTCAAACCTCTACACCACAGTGCCTCTCAAGCCTCTACTCACACTCCTGCTCTAACCTCTACACCACACTGTTTCTCTAACCTCTACACACGCTACCTTTTAACCTGTGTTCACCACACTCCCCCTCTAATCTCTACACCACACTCTCTCTAACCTCTGCACCACACTCCCTCTCTAACCTCTACACCACACTGTTTCTCGAACCTCTACACACACTACCTCTTAACCTGTGCACCACACTCCCTCTCTAACCTGTACACCACACTCTCTCTAACCTCTGCACCACACTCCCTCTCTAACCTCTACACCACACTGTTTCTCAAACCTCTACACCACAGTGCCTCTCTAACATCTGCACCACACTGCCTCTCAAGCCTCTACTCACACTCCTGCTCTAACCTCTACACCACACTGTTTCTCTAACCTCTACACACACTACCTCTTAACCCGTGCACCACACTCCCTCTCTAACCTGTACACCACACTGCCTCTCGAACCTCTACACCACACTGCCTCTCTAACCTCTACACCACACTCCCTATCTAACCTCTACATCACATTGCTTCTCTCACCTCCTCTGCACCACACTCCCTCTCTAACCTCTACACCACACTGTTTCTCTAACCTCTACACACACTACCTCTTAACCTGTGCACCACACTGCCTCTCTAACCTGTACACCACACTGCCTCTCGAACCTCTGCACCACAGTGCCTCTGTAACCTCTGCACCACACTGCCTCTCTAACCTCTACACCACACTGCTTCTCTAACATCTGCACCACACTCCCTCTCTAATCTCTACACCACACTCCCTCTAACCTCTACACCACACTCCCTCTCTAACCTCTACACCACACTCCCTCTCTAACCTCTACACTACAATCCCTCTCTAATCTGTACACCACACTGTTTTTCTTACCTCTACACACACTGCCTCTTAACCTCTACATCACACTGCCTCTTAATCTCTACATCACACTGCCTCTCTAACCTCCTCTGCACCACACTGCCTCTCTAATCTGTACACACACTCCTGCTCTAACCCCTACACCACACTGTTTCTCAAACCTCTACACCACAGTGCCTCTCTAACATCTGCACCACACTGCCTCTCAAGCCTCTACTCACACTCCTGCTCTAACCTCTACACCACACTGTTTCTCTAACCTCTACACACACTACCTCTTAACCCGTGCACCACACTCCCTCTCTAACCTGTACACCACACTCTCTCTAACCTCTGCACCACACTCCCTCTCTAACCTCTACACCACACTGTTTCTCAAACCTCTACACCACAGTGCCTCTCAAGCCTCTACTCACACTCCTGCTCTAACCTCTACACCACACTGTTTCTCTAACCTCTACACACACTACCTCTTAACCCGTGCACCACACTCCCTCTCTAACCTGTACACCACACTGCCTCTCGAACCTCTACACCACACTGCCTCTCTAACCTCTACACCACACTGTTTCTCAAACCTCTACACCACAGTGCCTCTCTAACATCTGCACCACACTGCCTCTCAAGCCTCTACTCACACTCCTGCTCTAACCTCTACACCACACTCCCTATCTAACCTCTACATCACACTGCTTCTCTCACCTCCTCTGCACCACACTCCCTCTCTAACCTCTACACCACACTGTTTCTCTAACCTCTACACACACTACCTCTTAACCTGTGCACCACACTCCCTCTCTAACCTGTACACCACACTGCCTCTCTAACCTTTACACCACACTGCCTCTCTAACCTCTACACCACACTCCCTATCTAACCTCTACATCACACTGCTTCTCTCACCTCCTCTGCACCACACTGCCTCTCTAACCTCTACACCACACTGTTTCTCTAACCTCTACACACACTACCTCTTAACCTGTGCACCACACTCCCTCTCTAACCTGTACACCACACTGCCTCTCTAACCTCTACACCACACTGCCTCTAACCTCTACACCACACTCCCTATCTAACCTCTACATCACACTGCTTCTCTCACCTCCTCTGCACCACACTGCCTCTCACTTTCTCTAACCTCTACACACACTACCTCTTAACCTGTGCACCACACTCCCTCTTTAACCTCTACACCACACTGTTTCTATAACCTCCTCTACATCACACTGCCTCTCTAACCTCTGCACCACACTCCCTCTCTGACCTCCTCTGCACCACACTGCCTGGCTAACCTCTTCACCCCACCTTTGTCGTTGCAGCTGCATCTGCCCGCAACCCCACCAAAATCATCTATGAAGTGATGGACGAGGTGTCAGGGAAGAGCTTTTCTGCCCAAGATCCAGATGATGGTATGTGGGTATTTGTAGAATTACATTTTTTTAACATTTAGAAAAAACTGCTCTGAATGGTACTGTATGTAATGGTATTTGAGTCATGCATAGAATTGACTTTTCATGTTAAATAAAAAATTTATGATTTGACTGATTAAATTAAAGACTGAGGTGAATCAATAAGCTCCTAATTATGTTGTTGAAGCATTGTCAGCAAGGTGAGGATTAATTGAAATGTTTAATTTTCCAAACCCAGTAGTTTTAATCATTAACACCCTCGTTTGATGTCACTCTGAATATCGTACACAAGTGCATCAACCGTTAAAACACCTTACTTACCCAACATGTAAAATATACTTATTTGATTTAATTTGGTAATTATTATCAAATATATGAATTATCATTCAAATTGCCAAATTTGTTGAAAGGCAGAGCAAACTGTTTTGACCAACCTTTATCAAAAACTCACAACCAGATGTTATTTGTTCACATCTAATGTTCAACTACCTTAAAACAATTAACAATGGTTACAGATATGGACAGTCACACAAGAAATGAATGAGAGAAGATACCAAACCATATATTTTGTCCCAAAGTAATCCTAAATGCAGAAACCAAAAGACCACGGAATAGTCCAGAAGAACCAGAGATGAAATGTAGAACAGCAGACCTAGATGCAGGACTCGGATGCCCACTTCCAACTGTTACAAAACTACTTCCTTCCAAGTTGCCCAAACAGATGTGTACAGACATTGTGTTAACTGAAAGTCCTTTTTGTCCTGTCTTACCTGTGATGAGGAATTTCTCTAGACATTTGTGCTGGTAAGGGTGATGTTAGAGCCCTGTTGTGTCTGGTAATCTCAACAGGCAGTCTTTAGAGCCAGTCTCCTGCCTGGGGGAGCCACAAGTGTGATGTGTGTGCGTGTGTGATGTGTGTGCGTGTGTGATATGTGTGCGTGTGTGATATGTGTGCATGTGTGCGTGTGTGATATGTGTGCGTGTGTGATATGTGTGTGATGTGTGTGTGTGTGTGTGTGTGTGTGTGTGTGTGTGTGTGAACCATAGCATCTTTGCTGCAGTCTCTTTCTTAAGTTCCATTACCCTGTTGGATTCTTCACCGTCTGGCCTGTGATCCTGTCATGTTTCAACTGCTCCGTATAGTCTGGATCTGTTTCTCAGGGGGGGTAGGTGTGCTGCATCACTGTCTCATCACTGAGCGTCCCGCTTACAAAAATGGCCTTCGGACCCTGTCATCACTCGTCAGATGAGTATTGCAGACGTAGACTCTAACAATCACTCATAAGCACACCCTCACAACAAGCTCATTGGTCCGTACAGTGAAATTCCTAACAAAAACGTACTATTTGACACCTTTCTCCAAACAGAAACAAAAGTCAGTGTTACACCTTTAGACTGACACCTCAACACAACACTGCATTCAGCTGAGAACAAAACAACTGGATGGACGTAGTTCTTGTGGGTAATCCAAAGGTGGTGATTGGAAGTTCTGCCAGTTTTACCCCCATGAGAAACTGCTGACTGCTGTTCTCTGGCAGCGGAGGGAAGGTGGCCCTTAACCCCTGGAAAGGGGGCACCTTCTGTCAGTCAGTCCCACTTGACCATGATGAACATGGCAAATGGGAGCCATTGCACTTCCTACATCCACCTTCAGGGCTTTTCCTTCCCTAGTCCTGTACCCTTGAGTACATTCTCATTTTGCCCAGGACCTTGTGTGCCACACAGTCCACCATTTTCCCCAAAACTCTGGCTGTACAGGAACCTGTTAAAGGTAAATTCCTGGTAAGGCGGAGTTTTGGGCGCATAGTCCAAGGGGGAGAGGACCAGGGGCTCCCTCTCTTGCAGTGCGGACAGAGGTGCGAAGCTGCAGGGAATCCAAGATGGGCCAGACCTTTTCGCCTGTGTCCGGCCCTCAGCATGAACCACTGGAGTCCCTCAGGCAGGTTTCTTCTCTTTACTGTCCACTGGAGTGGTGAGGGAAGCCCATGGTTTTGCCCCAGGATCTCTCCATGCTGCGGGCCAATAGCAGGAGGGCTTTTACAACTTGGCGAAGTGTTTGTGGCATCTGGTCCTTTGTCCTCTGTCTGTTTGTGATTGTTGGGCGAGACTTGTCTCCATCTCCTGGAGGGTGCCAGTCCCCTCTCCTGGGTGTGGGGAGTCATCTGTGATTGCCAACTCCACCTCCTGCAGTACAGTCAGG
Source organism: Anguilla anguilla (assembly GCF_013347855.1). Classification (NCBI taxonomy): domain Eukaryota; kingdom Metazoa; phylum Chordata; class Actinopteri; order Anguilliformes; family Anguillidae; genus Anguilla; species Anguilla anguilla. The sequence goes on from NC_049207.1 coordinate 35,634,831, forward strand.
GAGAATAGTCTGCAATGGCTGTTCCCACCTCCTACAGTCCTCTCGTTTCCTGTGGTAGGGTGTTGCCCTCTGTAGCAGTCCTTGGTAGGGGGTGGTGCCATATCTGCACTCCAGGGACCTGTATGAGACTGATTTTGGCTGTTTCACAGGCTTCCTCCATGGCATCAGTGATGTCCTGGAAATACATCTCTGTCAGTATATCCATGGCGGAACTCCATGGGAGGAAAAGGGGACTGTCCTGGTTTCTCCACTTTCGTGCTTGCGTGCTGTGGAATCCGTGGGTGATTGCGGAGGTAGTGCTCTAGAGAGACTGCAGCAGGGTACCTCTGCATTGGAGTACTCTTCATATGATATCCCAAAACAAGGAAGTATAGTCTTTCAAATTGTGTCCTGCTGAGGTCATCTATTGACTCTTAGCCCAACAACGCCTGGATAACACGGAATTCCTCCCACCTTCTCTCAAAAACAAGGCACTCAGCACAGATCTCCCATTTAAATTTAGGATCAGTAGCAGAGGCTGGCAACTCCCTCATTTCTCTCCTTTGTGACTGGTCCATGTGTGGTTGTAGCTTAATTTTGAGACTTAATTTCAGAAGAGATTGTACAGTTGATGTCGGTTACCAGTCTGCTCACAATGTGTGGGACAACAAGGATTAATTAAAAATATGTTAATTTTATGAATCCAGCAGTTCCAACAGTCATTGCCCTTGTTAAAATGTTCAGCACTCTGAATACTGAACACAAGTGATATTGCATGCTAGAACCCCTTACTTAACCTACATATAAAATATATTTTATGTGCTTTAATTTGATCATTTTCATTTTAAACATAATTATTAATTAAATCGCCGAATTCATTGATAGGTCAGTCTACAGTGAACTGGTCTAATCAACCAACAAGTCAAAACAATCTCTATATCAGGTTTAAGACAAAATAACCACATTCACTATGAAGTAGTCAATTAGATTAATTAATTGAAATCATACGTTCTTTATTGAATGCAGGCTCACTACTTCTACATTACAAAACAGAAGACATTATACAAAACATTAAGCTATTTTGAAATACCAGAAAAGAGAGAGAGATGGATAAGCCAGACCATGCCAAAGTATCACCCACTTCTGGATTAAGCGCCACAGGATGAAAGGAAACCAGCCAAAGCATACAACCAAGTAACCACCACCAAAAGTAAAAAAAAATAAAAACTTTTTCTTTCTTCCTGTGGCGACAGCGTAGCATAGTGGGTAAGGATTGGGTGATGCCGAGTTAAGGGGTAGGAGAGAAGGGAAGGGGGGTCAAACTCATTTATGACAATGACTGGCCTACCTAAAGATTGCATTCAAACTTAGAGGAAACAGGAAAGGGAAATGTTAGGCATGTAGCCATGCAGGGTCTCCGACCACCGATATGGTGTCCTGTGTCTTCTGGTTTGTCCTTTCTGAGACCAACTCTGCAGGAAGTGAGACCCATAGAATGTCTGCTTAGATTCGGGTGGCGGTGGATTTTAAATTCCTCCAATCACATTTGCTTTGAAGCTTGGGACGGGGAGGTCAGGCCACATTCTTAGAAGCAATATGATATTGTATCAAATTCACTGTTTCCCTCTCTAAGGCCATAATCTAAGCACTACATATCTGAGAGCATGTTTTGAAGTTCTTTCATGCAGGTTTGGCTCATTTTCTTTTTGCTTTGTCTTTGAATTCTTCATTATCTACCAGATGGTTAGTTTTAGTGGCTCTATGTCCACACTTTCACCAATTAGGAGCCTATTGTTTCACCTCAGTCTTTAATCAGTTAAAACATTTTTTTGTTACCTCTGTAATGCTTTTCTAAAGAGCACAATGTGAATATTGGACTTATCATGGCATGCATAGCTAGCTATTTCCAACATAATGCTTAAGAGGGTAAATAAACCCCCTAAACATGAAAAGAGTAATAGTAATTAAGAAAAATTCACAACAAAATTCTAGGATTGCAATTGTGGTTGATACAAAACCCAGCATACACAGGGGGGGCAAGGCCCGAATTCGCGAGCCACTGAACCCACTGAAACGATTGCAAAAGTAGAATAAGGAAAATTCATGATGTTTAGTTCATCTGAGTACATGTAGATTTAGTCAATGGGTGTGTGGATATTTGTCTAATTTATGTACGAACATAATACAAATATCACACTATGCTTTTTAAAATTGACTGGATAGACGAGTGATGTCATTTGTAGGTTTCTTTTCTGTTGCTTTTGATTGTAAATTATTGATTTTCCTGATTTCTTTCAGTTCAGTTCTTCCCCAGTACCATGAGAATAGTAAGTCCTCTTCATTTTGAAATTCAGCACATTTTGAATGTGGACTGAAATGGGGGTCTGATTTTTAGACTGCAAGTATGAGTGATTATTTTTGTGATGCAGTGCATTGTGCTTTTGATCTGTATGTTCATCCTGGGCTCTGAACTCCTCTGCCTCTTCAGTGTTTGGACCTGAAGGATATTGAGCTGGCGTATAGACTTCACAGATTCCTGGGGGAAGGAAACAACTGGCAGCTACTGGGAGATTCCCACCAACAGAGCATGTACTAGTGAGTGTCTTTGTCCTTGTTCCATCCTGGTTCAAGCTTTACAGTGGGAAAGTACTGTAATGAGCTAGTCTGGTTAAAGCTTTACAGTGGGAGAAAGCTAGTCTGGTTCCAGATTCCCTGAGTTATTGTGGTCTGGTTTTCAGTACAGGGCAGTATGGTCGGCAGTGATGATTGGCGCAGGGGTACGGACCTCAGCTGATGATGGGGGCTGAGCGCTGGCTACTGCTCTGTTCAGCCGGCACGTGGCCAGCTTTCCTGGAGCAGGCGTCAGCGTGAAACAAACGCCAAAATCTGAGCCTCACAAACCACTTCACAGCAGCAAGCCTTTATTTTCATGCTGTCTGGGAGGACTCACCTTCACACTTTCCCATCTCTTTTGTTCTCTCTCGCTCTCTGGCCCACTCCAAAACAGTGGAAGGTTCTTCAACCTGCTCTGCATGATGGAACATGTTGATGTGGTGCTGAAGTGGTACCGAGAGATCACCCCCTCGGTGAGTAGGAACACACATCTACCAATTCAGTGAGTTTCAGACTTTGGTTAACTGTATGGTATATTTGACCTGCTTTTGTTGTATCTGCAGCTATACTTCCCCACCTCTCATGCATTTCGGGATTTGCTCCAGGCGTTGGACACTGACAACAGGCTGGACCTCATTCCGGAGATATGGAAAGGTTAGAAAGAATGAGACCGATTCATCAATTGGCCAAATTTAACAATGTCAGTTGATAATAATTTGACTATTTCGTTCAGTGCTTGAAAGTTTGTTAATGAACAGAAAAGGAAGAAAATGTAATCTCAGATTTCGGTGGCCAGGCCAATAAAATCTAATGAATTCAAAGCGATGGGCCCCTAGGGTCAGCCATTGGATAAATGGATGTAGCAGCATGTTTTTATTTAGTCTATGGTTTTTAGCTAGTTCTAAGACTATAGCATGATGCATAGTGCAGCAATAATGATGTTGTTGCTATGGCCTGTTCCTCAGACATAAAGCAGCTGGGTCATGCGCACAGGGCAGAGCTGGTGGAGGAGGTACTGACAATGATGGCCCGGGACAAGCACAGCTCAGAGGTAAGGGAAGTGGGGGCAGGACACTGCTCCCTGCGCGGGACACAGCTCTTGCGTGCTTGACGTGGTCTCTGATCTGTGCAGGTCCAGGAGTCCTTTGCGAACTGTGCCCTGGACATGAAGAAGGTGTTTGAGCAGAGGGATCATTCTGCCAAGACGGCTCTGACGTGGACAGCCAGTGCTCTGGGAAATATCATCTCCGTGCTGCTGGCTGCTGCCAGGACACGGGAGGCCTGGTGAGACCGGGGGAGGCGGGGGTGGATGGAATTGTTTTTTGGGCAGTGCTGTACGGATATCACAATATTCAGGCCCGTTGACGTGAATCAAATTTTCAGCATGTCTCAAATGTACTTTAATTTCATACAGGGATATGCTGGAGCTATTCAAGAGAAACAACAGAGTCCCCACGTAAGTGCGCATTCACACTTTCTGCTGTACATATGCCTGCATGTGTGAAAAGTTTTTGGTGCTTCGATAAACTGTCTCAATGTTTTGATGGAGGCCGGACTTGTCCTTTCCACAGGGCGGAACTATTGGAGGAGTTTGTGTGCTGCGCCCAGAGCACCAACAACCCCCAGCTGGCTGTGGAGCTGGTGCAGCTCTCCCACAGCTTCAGCCTGCCTACCACCACAAGACTTGCGCACAGGGTGGCACAAGAGTTCCAGCTCAGTGACGAGCAAAAGTAAGATGGCACACTGTACCACTTGCAACTGAAGTCATGAACAAACCAGGGACAGCCAGTTCACGTTGGTGTTGGTGCCATCTTTCAACTCTGCTGATTTGCACATGAAACGGTAGATGAGATGGCTTCATGGGTTCTTCAAGTCCCCAAAGCATCACCGAATGAATGCAAGGAGCTAATGGCAGGTGTGGTCCAGAGCTTGATAAAAACGCTTCAGTATTTCAATCTCTGGAATTCACCTCCCATTATACTCTCTGAAATGAGAGGTCTGGTCTGTGAATGTGCCGCCTCTCAGTTAAACCATGAACACCAGGTTGAGCCTTTACCTGTTGATTGAGCTGATACAAATTAACATCTAATTCCAAAGTCTTGACTAATTATTTCTTCCCGGCCTAGCTTTACGAATGTCAACTGTTGCTAGAACAGATTGTCTGCAATACTTTCTTTCGACCAGTACATATTTTTCTATCCGTGTCATATGTGGTATGAGTCTCTGTTCTATGTGCACATGTGGACGGGCCTGTGACAAACATTGTGTTCCTTTCAGGAAAGCTCTTTCAGAGCTGGAAGCCAGTGACAGTGAGAGCGACAGCAGCAAGGATGAATGATGTCCTTTTAGGCTGAGCTGTTTTCAAGAGCCAAGAAGGCTCATTTTCAGAAAGCTACTGTATGTGTTTGTCTGAAATCTAATAAAAATTAGCTGAAACTTGTTTGTGTGTCGTGGTTTCAAAGGGCCACTTGGGGAATCTGTGTGTAACTTGTGCTTTTTATAAGTGAGGATAAGACTCATATTTCGTAGTACTTTACCATAACATCTAAGGTGTATTATCGGGGAAAAAACTCAGCAGTTTACCTTAATTTGCAGTGTTAGCGAACTTTGTTTCTTATACCAGGTCTCGACTCCAGTAACCAATTCTTTTTTTAATCCAGTAGGTGTGTGGGTACTGATCAAGTAACAAAAAGCAGTCAAAATGGTTTGTTTTTTCAAACAAAAAGGAAGGAAATTTAAATCTCCAAAAATGTGGAAAAATATACAAAAAAGTCCTTTGAGTTTCACTATAAAAACCTTTATTTACATGGGCAGATTTCAGTTAAAATGGACCAACATGTTGCAGATTAATGTTTTGATAACTAAATTAAAAGTTGGGTTCTATGTCTGGTTCAGATATTTTGGCACACTTAAGCTAGATTGGTCAGAACAATAATTTGCACATTTTTTTGTCTTGTCATTGTGGACTTTGGAGATGGGGGTACAATTTAATGGGGGAAAAAAAAACATGCCAATATTGCTATCCTCCCTTGGGCCCAATCCAGTGACAGGGCCTCTAAAAGTGTTCCTGTTGCTACATGGTGCCATGGTAGTGGGTAGGCCATTATGTAGGTGTGATAAATTGGGTTATGCTTATTTTGACTATATTGCCCATTCTCTATAGTTATATTTTATGTTCAATGCCTATTTTCAATTCCACAGAAGACAGAACATTACAGGAAACACATTTACATTATTGTTTTTAAAATTATTTTTTATACTAGGTGAGGTCTGATAAAATCTTTCGGAAGAATATTGTGTAGAGGACTAGAAATTGAACAGTTCTCCGATTCTACTTGTTTCAGGAGTGAATTGCACAAAGGCTTTTTAATAATTTGCCATGACAAAAGCTAATTCAACAAATAAAGTGGAAATTGGACTTTGTTTAATACATGTATCAACTCATGGAACTGATGGTGTCTTATACCAAGGCATAGGTGCTTTATAATGTTTCTCGATCCCTGTGGAAAGCTGGCAGTTCTTATTTCAGTTCTGCAGTTTAAGTATAAATTGCCTGTAGGTATGAGCGTAAGTGAATAGTGTGCCCTGCAATGGATTGGTGACTTGTCCAGGGTGTAATCCTGCCTCTTGCTCAATGCATGCTGGGAAAAGCTCCAGCACCCCACCCCCCAAGATCCTGACCTGGGTCGTGTCCAAAACAGCTTACTTGCCTATTGAGTATACAAGTTGTATACAATAAGCAGGTTACAAAATGGATGGATGCAGTTTATGTAGGAATCCATAAGCCTCAATACTGCCACCAGCTATTAGGAAGGTTGGTTGTTCATATCTTTGAACCTGGGTTAGCCATATGTGAACTTATGTTCATAGAAGTGCCACCATTTACTATAAATGAAATGAAATAAAATTACCAAACATAGTCAAAGTCAGGTTAATATCTTCCATGTTTTATTGATATGAAGCAGTGCTGAAGGGAGGGGGGCGAAAGAATGAAGAGCATGTCAAAACGAATCATAACTTCATTTTACAAAGCCTGGCCAAATAACCAGGAAAATGCAACATCCACCAGAACAAAGCATTCCAAAATGTCATAAAACAAATAACACGGTGGGCGGTGGGCATCAGACAGCGAGGTCTGGAGGGTGGTTTTTTAAGTTAGGGGAATGATCAGATGTAGTACTGGCAGCCCTCGTGTCAACTAAACTTATACACTTACGTTCCACTCAGTGCAGGGTGCTCACTATGAGCATGGAGGTGTGTGTCCCCTGTACTTTACCAAAGGGGCAGCTGGAGGGGTATGTGAGGTACTGTACATCTGAACATCATAGTACAAATATGAGATGCTCGCTCACACTGGTCGAGTGAAGCTGAGGGATAACGTTCTGTGAACACACCTCTACTGGCACCATATTATGTCCAATTTATTTTTATTTTTATTTTCCACACTCAGAATTTTACACTCAAAAGGACCTGAACCAGCCTGTTTATGAAAACGAGAGCTCTCCCCTTAAGCATGACTTCATCCATCTATGGAGCCTGGGTGGTGCCTAACCCAACTGCATTGGCGTAAGCAGACAGGAGGCTGACCGCCTGCCGCGTCTCAAGGGTGAGCCGTGCCTCCTTCAGCCAGTCCTGGGCCACCCGCCGTGACTCGCCCCGCAGCTGGTTGACAAACTTGGCGGCCAGCTCCAGGTCGCCGTGCTCCAGGCAGTAGGTGGCATAAGAGAGTAGTTTGAAAGTGTTGAGGTCTTCAGAAGACAGCTTGGCCGGGGGCACTGCCTGCTCCGGCTCAAAAAGGAGGATGGACTGTAGGTATGACAGGAAGTACTGGTACAGGCTGTTGCGCGTCTCATCGATCATGGCGACACGGCGTGCCAGCTGGCGGATCCTGTAGAAGCGGGCACGGAGCGAGGCCTCACTGTAGATGCCGCGTTGGATAGACTCTTCAGGCAGGGCGGTAGTCAGTGCCAGGGCAAACTCGTTATCAGAGCAGCTTTCCCGTACTGCTCGAACAGCCGTTTGCAGGGGCTCGGTGGGGGCGTTAACCCCCACCGTCCTCAGGGAGTAGTTCAGGGCCTCCACCGAAAGCCATAGCTGGTGCGCCTTCCTGGCCTCCTCTTCAGCAATTATATGACCTGGAGAAAAGGCAGAGGGGCATCACTCCTAACACTGACAGCAAGAATGTAACCCACACACCAATAAACAGTACTGCACAAGCACAAAACACACTCATAGCACATTACACATGGGCTTAGGGTTAAGCATCTGTCAATGGGTGGCAGGTCTTTGTTCCAGCTCAAGTCACGTAACGTTATTGGAGCCACTGATTACATGGGAACATGAAACACCTGATGTTTCAGCAGAAAGCACTGCTGGATGAGAGGACCATGATGCCTGAAGAGTCAAGAGCAAATATCTACTTACTGTCAATGGCCTCCTCCATTCCTTTCAGCCGAGCGTAGGCTGAATTCATGTCCAGGGTGAAGCCATCCAGCTGCTCCTGGGCCTGCCGCCTGAACTCAGTCTCCTGATCCATCAGCTTATTGGTCAGATTCTACAAAGGAAGAGTTTTTGTTACTTAAATCCACAGAATAGTCAAAATAAAATGTCCCAAATAAAACTTCCTTTAACAGCTCAATCTCATGAAATTAACATTCAGCCAGAATGAAAACAAGCTCAGGTGAGAGGTGACAGTTTGAAACTAATCTAAGGGGCAGGATTAAGACCACCTGGACTTAGGTGGAGGAATGGGACAGGTTGATCTAAGTTGCAGGTCTGAGACAGGATGGTCTAACGTACAGGTTTGGAACATGTTGGTCTAAGGTGCAAGTTTGGGAAAGGTTAGTCTAAGGTGCAGGTATGGAACAGGTTAGTCTAAGGTGCATGTCTGGAACAGGCTGGTCTAAGGTGCATGTTTGGAACAGGTTAGTCTCAGGTGCAGGTTTGGAAAACGTTGGTCTAAAGTGCAGGTTCGGAAAACGTTGGTCTAAGGTGCAGGTTCGGAACACGTTGGGCTAAGGTGCAGGTTTGGCACAAGCTGGTCTAAGGTGCAGGTTTGGGACAGGCTGGTTCAAGGTGCAGGTATGGAACAGGTTAGTCTAAGGTGCAGGTTTGGGACAGGCTGGTTCAAGGTGCAGGTATGGAACAGGTTAGTCTAAGATGCAGGTTTGGAAAACGTTGGTCTAAGGTGCAGGTTCGGAAAACATTGGTCTAAACTGTAGGATTGGGACAGTTAGTCTAAGGAGCAGGTTTTGGACAGGTTGGTCTAAGGGCCGACGTACATTATATGTTTTTCTCACGGGTTACACCGTTGGGAGTATGGATTCCCTCTCGCACTTACCAAGGTCAGATTGTGACAACTAATACGATGATAGGATAGACTATACATGCTCCTGACCAGATCAGTCCTTCCAACTGGTTTGAGGGAATTCTCTCATGGGATCACGTTGCCTAGTAATCTCAACATGATTTCACACAGGGAAGAATGGATCTTCAATCTTGGCGTAATTATCAGTCTATATTGATGATAAACTGATCTTAAGTAAACTGTTCATAACTGCACCATGCATTGAGGAAAAAGTAAACACATGACACAGAGTAAGAACAGCAGAGTATTTTCATTTCAAATTCTTTTCCACAACTCAACTAATTTATCTTCTTTCTCCCTTGTCCACAAAACAGTTTTGAAGACATAGTTGTACAGTAACATTACAGAGCAGATACAGTTGGCAAAGAACCATGGGCAAAACATCATACATGGATCCACCTCCTGATTGGTCAATGGGAATTAAACACAGAATCTGTTCGCATGACCTCACACCTGATAAATTCAAGCAGACAGTGCTCAAATTTTTCTGTCAAAAAAAAAAGACCAATTTGGAGCCTGTAAACCAGTTGGATCGGTCCAGAACAGAATCACATACCTTGAGTAATGACATTAAGACGTAGCATTTTCTGACGATTTGGTCCCAATCTGAAAAAACAATTGGGAGCCCACAAATTGCATAAGGTACACCTGCCCTAAGGTGCAGGTTTGGGAGAGGCTGTTCTAAGGTGCAGATTTGGAACAGGTTGGCCTAAGGGGCAGGTCTGGGACAGACTCGTCCAAGTGGAAGGTTTGGAACAGGTTGATCTAAGGTGCTGGTTTAAAACAGGTTGGTCCAATGGGCAGGTTTAGGACATGCTACTTACCTCCTGAGCCTCTGTACGTAGCTCTTGTTCTTGCACCTTCAAAACATCCCGTAAGTGGTCTGTGTGAGCAGCCGCTTGTCTGCGCAGCTGAGTCCTCATTTCTGCCTCCATCACCTCCCGGACCTCCTCCACCTAGGCAAACACACATGGCATGTTACTTCATTTGCACACACAAGCACGCACACGCACTCTTATCTCCTTTTGTCAAAAAACAAAGCCAAATTAATACATGGGTCTCTCCAAATACAAACATGCTGCTACAGGAAGACTGACATCATTACAACTTACTACAAATACGACTACAATCGATACAATTGTACTACGACTACTAGTAACATTTGTTGATTGACTCAACTTCATAAAGAAACTATAGACATGGTTGATTTCAGTTAATGATTTAAAGCCATCAAAGACCAGTGTCACAGAAATGAACAGGATCTAGAACCACAGAACTACCTGCACTGAGGGCAATAGTAGTACAGCTAATTCTCTAGCTCAGTGTCACAGCTCACTGGATACTGCTGGGAGACGTCCTGATGCACTGGTTTGGGGCTTGCTTAAGGCGGCGCTCGCTTGCGCTCCCTCACCTTCCTCTGCTGCTCCAGGCGCATCTCCTCACGGCTGTGCTCAAGTGCTGTTGCCACTGCCACCTCCAGTGCCTTCTTGTCCTCCAGTTTCTGCTGCTCCAGTGCTGCCTCGATGTGGATCTGCTCCCGCACGCGCTGCTCTGCCAGCTCCCGGTTCAGCTGGTCGATGCGCCGGTGTGCGTGGGCAATCAGAGAGTTGAGGTCATCGGCGGAGAGCTTACCTGCTGGACCACACAAAGAGAGCTAATCAGAGAAGAGGCTGCGGAGGTGTGGAGGAAGGAGGAGAGGAGACTTCACTTTGGCTAACTGTGGCTCTGCTCCAGCCCTGGTAACTATCTGACCCAAGGGCAGGTCTTTAGTAAGCATGAAGAGTATCTTCATCACCATGAAGTCATCACAATACAAAGTGATTATAAGCAGTGTTTCCCACAATGTTTTCTAGACATTTAAATTAATTCTTTATATAAAAGTACATCACTATATCAGCTGCCATAAAGCTGTGTAGCTTTTAATGAATGTACTATGGAACAGTAATGCTAGGCTAATGAACATGCTATGCTTTATGAAGGCTCCAAGAATTATGCTCAATATAAAGTGTGCCCTCACTGCAAGCACCAACCATCAAATCCATGGCAGTAAGCAGAACACTAACAATCATGCAGGCCTGCACAAGACCTTGACAGGCTAAAAGAATTTGGGTATTCTTGTTAAAACATTACATGAACACTCAAGACCCGTGTCTTTGCTGGGAACCAATGTTTCCACACTAAGGATTAATAGTAAACAGTTAATAAGAAAGTTGGTCAATTAATGTTATTGAGTAAACGGTTACATTTCAATAACCATGTCAATAAAGATCAATTAAAACAATTGCATGAATTTTTCATCCCTATTCCACACTCAAAGAAAATAAGTAACTAATTTTGTTGTACTTATATTAAAATGTTAATCAACCGAACCATCAATCCTGTCACTTTACAATAAGTGCACTGTGCTTTCCACACTAGAACAGTTGTATAACAGCTGATCAGGTTAAACCACAAAGCCCACTCCATAGTAGACCATTTACAAAATGTAAACAGTACAAGTTGACAATGGTCATTATCTCCAAAATCTTCACAGAGCATGCCCATGTTTCAGCCAGCCAAGGACACAAAACCTTTTGCCGTCATACAATTTGTCCTCTACGCAACAGAAAGGGCAAATGAGTCGCGTGCATGCACTGAAAAATTCCAACAGTCCACATGACTTAAACTGATAAGGGTGCAACCTTCCCACATGCCACTCAGTTCTCAGTGCCAGCTGCCGCTGGTACTGCTTCTGTGGGCAAGGCATGACTAATGTAAACTGTAAAGTCTGCCAGCAACAGCCATTGTGTCTCAATATACAGTCAAAAGCAACACTGTGCCCAGCAAGTTATTGAAAAACCAAAACAAAGCTAAATGCAAATCTGCTTATATTTTAGTAAAATGGGAGCCATGTTTATCACGAGTTGCTAATAATCTCAGTTTTCCAAGTCGTTCATAAGGCTGAGAGTCTGCCATGTGTACTACCCTTTCACTGTCGTGCCTACTTGTGCATAACCCACAACTACTCTAGATAAGGGATTGTTAGTATGTTTTAGAAGAGCCAGTGGACTGTCGTTTTTAGTGTTTCATTCGCACCAAGAAAACAAGTGTGGAAAGAGTGGAAAACATCAATTTCAGTAAAATACGGAACCGTGCCAGAAATTAGATTAGCCAACCAGGAGCCTGCAGCCAGGATGAGAGTCAACTATCCTTGCAGACAGTGCCCCTCAAGGCATGCTTGGTAATTTCTCTGAAAATGATCTGTGATACAGTACAGTATGTACAACATTTAACATTACCTGCCCATAAGGTTAATATCTAAAGAGAATATGAAAGCTTGCAGTAATCTGAAGAATCTAAGTCAGAAAGTCTAAGTCAGTCACAGTGCGAGTTGAATCTATGATGCGATTCTCTGTCTATGTACTGACAAGGGAACAGTAGAAGCAGATGTTGGATGGCAGTTTCCCTTGATATGGTGATTGTCACCATCTGGTCAACACACATCTTTATATACAACTTCCATGAAACCCGATTTTGGTAGAGCAAGCCCTTGCAAAGTAGACTGACCTGTGCTTGGTCAATCCACCAAAAACCTTGTCTGGATTTCACCTGTGTGTCCGAAGTGTGACAGTAGTCTTTGAGAGCTTTTCGAGGTTGGAATTCAACCAAGTGCAACTGCTCATGTGTAAAGTGCTCTGGCAGTTCACTACCCAGACAGTGGCTCTGTCTGTAGTGATCAGCTCTGAATCAAAGTGCCATTCTGGCCATTACAAAAGGAGAGAATCCCCTGGTGGTGGGATTATAAAGAGTTCAGCCTGCATCAAAGCAGGTGGTCAGAGAAGGGAAACGGCACAGCAGACACTCACCGATATCAGACAAGTCTGAACAGAGAAGGGAAGGATCAGAGCGGTTAATATGTTTCCACCAAAGTAAAGTTATAAAAAAAGCGTTAGTGACATAGCACATCAGCCACAGGGCCAGGGCACAAACATCAGCACACTTGGGGTGCAAGCTCCATCAAAAAGAGTCCTTTATTGTTCTCATTTCAAAAATGAGCAATCGCTGTGAACACTGGAAAGGTGCCCCGTGTCCAAGTCCTCTTCCAGGGAATGCAATCATTTATTCCATTCAACTACATTCATTTCACAACAACGTTAATCCCTTCTGTATCTTTGTATTGTGGGATGTCCGAGTCTAAAATGGCCAATCTGAAATTATACCTTAAATTCTGGTTCTGATTTTGAACCTTACATGTGGGCATCTTTCACTAATGACTGGGCCTTAGGAAGGATCAAGAGGATTTAGAGTTTTATTTGAAAGAATAAACCCCGATGAAAGTAAATGGTTGCATGAACAAAACAAAAATACAGTCTCTAGGGCAGTCACAAAGACAGGACAAGAAAAATAAAGTAAATAAATAAAAATCTATTATCAATTTCATGATATCTCTCCAATCCTAAATTATGTCAGTCCATGAATGGGACACTTGTCTAATGTAGATTCCGTTCTCCAAAAACAGTACAAGAGAGCAATGGACAGCAAAAAAATCTAATCTGTATTGTCCACATTCAACAGTACAACATTAACTGACCTTCATGTGTGGTATAACAGAACAGTGTTACCTCACCAGTTTAAATGTTTCTAACTGGTAACAAGCCATGAAATACACAAGAAAACAAGAAATTATAGCCTAAGATGGTTTCCTTCTTTATCTTTTCTCTATAAGTTAATTACATTAGGCTAACATATGGCTGAAAAATCCCCCTCACATCCTCATTTCACTTTTGTTGGTAAACAAGTCAGCTGGATGGATATTACAGAAATTTGTGAAAACATGGAGATCACCTTAATACTATAGCTGACATACAAAATGAAATGGAACTGCTAACTAACCTAACTAACAATACGTTGAGTTAGGTTTGAGTGTTATGCAATAAACTACAAAAGTCAGTTTGTTAAAAGGTTATCTTATTGAAATAAATCGGATAATATCAATACATTCACAAATTATGGTAATAATAGCCTAAATTCCCACTCCGGCAAAAACTTTAATAATAGATCATCATAGCATTTACAAAATCAACGATGGCCATGGACAGAAAAAATGCAATTCTATCAGCCTCTTTTTCCTCCTTAGTTCATGCTACATATATTCTGATCAAAAAATTTTCCTTGAGTTGGCTTTCAACCACAGCAGTATTTAATAACGACTTAAGGGGAGCAGAATTCCTTTCATGGGTGCTCATATTAGTTTGAAACCATGTTTATATACAACAAAATATCAACACGGTCCTTTAAATGCGAGGTTGCTTTGAAGTTGGACTGAAGCCACATGACGTGCAAATGGGTCTATGTCAGAAGGGGGTAGAGAAGTCCATGCATGGAATGCAGCACAACTCTGATAAAACGAGACTCCTAACTCGGTATTATCAAGGGTGACAAGAAGGAAGAATGCTATTCGTATGGCCCACAAATAGCATGGTAGACACCACAAATAGAGTAGCAGCCTAGTCACTGCTGCCGTTTAAACCATTCTTGCTCACAAGGTGCCAGATTGCAATCTCCCTCTTAAGAACAGTGTTTTCAACTAGCTTCTTTACAGGTCCCTGTAGTTTTACATCTACATGGTTACTCTACAAGTAAAGCCCACAGAACAGACATAAGCACTATCAACTCATCAATGGTCCTTAAATTGTCTTATTCCGCCCTTCTTTTGAATCTAGAACAAAAACTGCTGTTACAGAATGTAGATTGTCTCCAGTGTTATCTCACACAGAGATAAAGTCTGATAATCTCTATTATGTGGACAGGCTACTCTTGGACTGAGACCAGTGGCCAGCACATCTAAACATTATTATGGTCATTACAGCATATTTTCGTGCCAGGTGACATACCGAGGATGAGGAACCTAGAGTCTGGTTCAGAAAATTCATCCTGGGTTCAATAAAAAAAATTAAGGCCAGACTCAGAATATAAACTCATGTAGAGTTCTCAATGCCATTAGTCCTTCTAAGGTGCAATTTTGTCTTTGCTGAGGCAATATAATATTCCTGGGTCACTAAGGACATTTAGAGCATTCCCACCGGTCCACACTTACTGAGGCCTTTCCAGCCGGACTGGATCTCAGGGGTGATGCTGTCAAGCTCCTTCTGGAACTGGGTCTTGGCCTCAGTCACAAGCTCGCTGTACTGGGAGAGGATTTTTGCCTCGCTCTGAGCTGTCGTCACCTGGAACAAAGACAGCCATTTCCAAAAACATGAGTCGTCCATCAACACCCAGGCATCCACACACATTCTCCTCACTCTCCTTGGCTCTCCCTTATGGGAAGCTCCCCCACACTCTGCTACCCCTGACAATTTCTTTGTCCACCACCATCTGAATGAATGCTTTGTTATTTTTATGTTTACTATATATATTAGGTTATTCACACTTACCTTGTTCACCATGTTGTCCAGATCCACCAGCATGTTGTGCAGATTTTCCTCAGCTGCCAGGATCTGTGCACGGGCTGAGGGGAGGTTAGTCTTCTTTCCGTGATCTATGACTCCCCTGAGTTTCTCCAGTTCAGTCCTGTAGTGCAGACAGGCTTTAGTACACTGCAACATGCACAGGTGTGCACAAAGAGGATTCAATACACAGCCTCTCACACAAAGGATCAGATACAAACACTCCAGTTCTCACACACATACATACATTCCTGTACGCAAGCACACACAGCTCAAACCAAATTATTAGCCCACGTCACATCAAGACAAAAATGAAAACCTTAACAAATATTTTAAATAAGACTACACATATATATACTTTTTATACAGACACAACCTTTTGTCCATTTGAACTTTTACAAATATACAGAATGTGCTGCAAAAAAAAAAAAAAAAAAGATTTGTAATGAAGCATACAGGCCAAGCCAAACTGCAGAAAAATTTAAATCTGTCCCAGTTCACAGTTCCTGCTTCAACCAGTACTCAATTTTCTCAGGTAAAGAAATTGTTCGATTACTTTCACAACCAACCATATTAATCCCCAGACTGTAAATGCTCCAATTCTGAGACACCATTTACTGTCACTGACATACAATTTTAGATTTAACAACAGTAAACCTCTGTTCTTGCTGGAACGAATCTTGTTGCCCTGCTCTCTGTTAAATGTACCCAGGGACATGCAAGGAGAGTCATTTTTGCCAACTTCCACTCTTAGGTAATTAATTAGCCAAGGCATTCACGTGATCAGCTGAATAGTGTTCCTGTGTATATGAAATGTTATACCAGAACTTAATTTATCCAAGTGAATGGGATTATCATACACAGTTATGTGTATGCAAATTGAGCCTGGGTAATTGGTATAAACAAAAGCTGCATACACACTGGCTGTCAAGGAATGGATTTGTTCACCTCCGATTCATCCATAAAGGAAGTGGCTTGAGATTTCTTGCACCACTTACATGACCTGGAGCCCAATCAGGGTCCCATTTTATGAGAATTTGTTTCTGAAAATTGATGAGCAGCAACTTATTGGAAAAATAAGTTAGGAGCACCTCTAACTGGGATCCATTCGTGTGCTCCTTAATTTCTCAACTTAGAAGCACATGCTCCTTGGAAATAAATGCTAGCGTAGAGCCCTGAAAATCAATCCAGACCTGTGGTAGATACCCCCATGTACTGACCTGGCACTCTGCAGGGCGTCAGCAGCCTCATCCACTGTCTTGCTGCGCTCCTTCAGGGCATCTTCCAGTACACGCCACTGCATAGCCTTCTTATCCGCAGAAGCCTAATCAATCAAAATAAAGTTTAAGCCATTTTAGGAGGCTGAGGTCCAGGTTCAATGTTGTTGTGCCAACTGTAATGCAGTGGCAGAATAGTGACAGCAGTATTGCAACATTGTGATGCTGTGGCAGCATCAGGACAGCATGGTAACATAGCAACAAAGTCATGATGACAACTTGATGCTGTGGCACCACTGTGGGAACACTGTAGTTATGTTGTGACACTGTGGAAACTCGGCAGAAGCTCTGTGGCAAGTTAGAGTAGCATTTCCACATTGTGGCAACAATGGCCCCACACCTCTTCATCCTCCATGGCCTCCTTCAGCCTGTGTGTGTGCACGTTGATGGACGTGATTGCTGCATCCTGGGCCGCAAGGGCCTTCAGGGTCACTTTGGCTGAACTGCCAAGAGCCTCCTCCAGTGAAGCAGACAGAGCTGTACACACAAACACATAAACATGATCACCACCATCGCTTACCAAGATCACCATCACTACCATGAAGATTATCTATATAATCTTCACTGACATCAACATAATTCATAAGAAATCTTAAGAACTGATTATCAGTCAAAATAATCACTGTCCATATCCACCATGAGTGCAGAGCTTGTACGGGAATGGCAACAACACCTACAGGCCAGGATGTCCTCTTCAGCCTTGTCCTGCTCAGCAAGGCGGGCAGCTACTTCCTCTGGAGGGCGTTCTTTCACAGCATGGTGAGCCTCATGAGCACACTCGGTACACTCCCCTCCTAGAGACACACACACAATTAGATTCACAAAAACACAATATACCCCCACCTACAGGCGCACAATTATATCCATGCATATACACTCCATTTTTACAGATACTCACTCCTCACAGATACACTATACTGCCAAAAGTATTTGGACAGCCCTCGGTCTGGGGCAATTTTTCATGATTTGGGCTAGGCCCCTTAGTTCCAATGAAGGAAAAACTTAATGGTACAGCATACAATCACATTCCAGACAATTATGTCCTTCCCCAACAGTTTGGGGAAGGCCCTTTCCGGTTTCAACATTGCAATGCCCCTGGGCACACAGCAAGGGCCATATAGAAATGTTTTTTTGTGAGAACAGTGTGGAAGAACTTGACTGACCAGCGCAGAGCCCTGACCTCAACCCCATCTACCACCTTTGGGAACAATTTATAAGCCAACTGCGGGCCAGGCCTAATTGTCCAGTCAGTGCCCGACCTCACAAATGCTCTTCTGGCTGAATGGAAGCTAATCCCTGCTTTAATGCCCCAAGGCTTCCCAGAAGTGTGGAAGTTGTAATAGAGGCAAAGAGTGGACCAACTCCATATTAATGCCTATAATTTTGGATGAGATGTTGGATGTGAGATGTCCACATACTTTTGGCCATGTAGTGTATATACAAACACACACTCTGAATGCTCCCTTCATACAGGCACACAGTTTTATTCACACATATACTCCGTACATTCACTTGACACCAATGTCCTGTGAAATGATATTCACATACACACTTCTTAAAGGCAAGATAGACAGACAGACAAACAGACAGACAGACAGGTCATGCTGTATGGCCACTGGAAAACATGCACACAAATAATTAATATAAAAGGTTAGCAGACTCCAGCTGTAAAGAACGTTAGTGGTGGTGTTTTTATGTTGTACGTGCAACAAAACCCTCCCTCAGACACAAACGACGAGAAGATGAACAGAAAGAACACGTCCACAAGCAAGCTTTCATGGGCCCAATGGAAATAAAAGAGGGCAGTGGCATGCTGTGTGGCAGACCCAGCATGCGTGCACCCGGGTCTACCCCTCTGGCTAGCGACACGACGAGCTCATGGGGGGCGGAGTGGTCTCCTCTGACCTGCCGGGGCCTCCGGAGCAGCCAGGGGCAAACCCTCGGGCTGGGACTCCGGCTCGTTGATGACAGGCGCAGGCACAGAGGGCACTTCGCTGATGGTGGAAATGATGTGCGCCGCCTCTGTGGAGGCCTCTGGAACATAGCGGTGGGGCGCTGGGGTGAGTGTTCCACTCAGACACTCAGTACACACACAGCCATACCAGGGACATGCAGTCCAGTAAGCTCATATCCACAAACTGTGCGCAAGATACAATTATCCAACAGCACAAGTCAAGAGCTGTGGTGTTAATCCTGATCATGCTTGAGCGGAGGAAAACTGTCCCATTATGATGTGTTCTCAAGTATTGAACGTATAGCCTAGCGCTGATCAATTACTCTGAATTGTTAATATTGATCAAACATATTAACTGGCATGGCGTTTACTACTAGAAAATTCCACAAAAAAAAAACTGACCAAAAAAAGAATAAACCAAATGGAACCTCCGATTTGTAACACAGGTTTCTTGCCTCTTTTCCATATAGTACCACTTTTGCCAGTTGTGGAGCAGCCTAAACTGCCCCAAAATGAAAAAAAGACTTACTGTTAGCACTGGCAAAAAAGTAAGGAGAGGAGTGAGTGTGGTTGTGCTTAAGATGGAACATAGAGAGCTGGGACTGCTCTAGTAGCCCTTTACTTGGCTCTCTGCCAATGATAGCATCCTCCTGGGCGGATCCCCTCAGCAATCATATAGCAACATTACTCCATGATAAACCTGTCTTTTTTTTTGTACACTTAAGCCAGCCTTGCCAATTTCCATTCATTTTCAGAATATGTAAACAACATAGGAATAATCCTGCCCCATGGATTTTCATCACTGCATCAGACATGAATCATGGAAGGAAACTGCAACTTTTCTGTGCTTATGGCTTCTGTGGCCTGGACTAAAGCAAGTACTGCAAAAAACAGATATTTTAGCAATTTGCTCAGATGCAGATACAGTAATATGCTCACCCTCGATGGTCTGTGGAGGGGGTAGGGGTGGAGACGGTTCCACAGCAGCCGATGGCTCTGCAGGCTTCTCCTCATCCTTGGCTTTGCCTTTCGTTTTGAGTGGTTTGGGCTCCTTGGAGACTCCAGCAACAGAGGTAACCTCACTCTTTACCTTGAAACAAAAATCAGACAGTCGACAAACCAAAAATACTAAAGCAATAATGCTGTGTTCCAAGTGATTTGCTCCTAAATGTTTGTATAGCAATTTGGAGCTAAATGTTAAGGAATTATATGTACATTATACACCTGTAGTTTGCAACCTACATTGATATACAATGCCCCCCAATAAATTATTCACATCCCAGATAAAGATGCAAAGAGGAGCAGAACTTTACTTTACTCTCCTTATTTGGAAAACATTTGTTTTGTTAATTCATTCATATCTCTGGCCACAGTCCTTTTAGTTCAAACTTATAATGCCACACACAGTATAGCTGTAATCATTACTATTATTGTGGTATTTTATAACGATAACAATTGCTATAAACACAGTTCCTGAGCAGTTTCCGCTTACCGGCTTCTTTGGCAATGGTAATGAATAAGTGGACGGTCCCAGAGCCATTTCAAAAACCTGCTCAGAGTAAGGAACATACTTCTCCACATTGGCCCTGAACTTGGGATCCCATTTTGCATACAAGATTGTGCCACCAAGGCCGCCACCTACAACGAGTAGGCTGCCTCCCACAATCTTGCCCGCAGTCACCCTGCAAACACAGAGAGAACCATCACCAAAGACAGAGACAGCTTTTCCAGGACTGATTTCAAACTAATTTATTCATTCTCATCAATGACAATGATTCATTAGTCTCTTAAAGTTCAAAGAAATCCTTGAGAATATACAATATAGTGCATCACCCCTGTCTCAGCACTGGAGGACTGGGCAGAAAAATAACCCCTTTCCCCTGGTGTATAATGCAACCTTGAGTGTCTGTTTGGGTGGGGCTCAGATGTCAACCCTTTCTCAGTTGCCTCAAACTCCCTCTTTTATCAGTCACACGATACATACCCTGTGTCTCCTGCTGAGGTGTAGCGGCGACAGGGTTGCAGGGGACGGAGCGATGCATTCCCACACAGGCACTTCTGTAGGAATCGCAAAACATACACTTTCATATGGATGCTTGTTGGCCACACCCACAGCTTCACATTCACGAACTCTCCATGGAACCCTGTTTAACAAAACCCCTTTTTATCCCAAGTATACTTCCCTACTCAAGTGTCACAGAGTAGGGAAGTATACATACTGGTTGAAAGCCAAAATACTCATGATTTTATTTGTTTGAATTCAGAACAGGAAAAAGTCAAGCTGGAAAATCGTGAATTCAAACTGGCAAAAGCCAGCAGAAGCTACATTTGGGCAGTGGCCTGTACCAGTCTCTTGCCAGTGGGGATGTTTCTGCTGAGATCATCCACCTAGAGCTGTCCTCCTACACTGCAGACCCATCCAAATTGTTCTAATGCACATTGAACACAGATTGCTACACCTGACTAGTTCCATCATTGTTGCCCTTAAGGACTTTAGCACCATTATTCCCTCTTAAACTGCAATGAGCACTGTTTTCTGAAAGATTATCAGTGCTTACTTCAGGAGTATATGTATCAACGGCAGCTTGGGAGACTGAAAAAGAGTAAGTATAGACTAGCCCATTTCTCTCTTGACCCTTGTTAATTTGCCAGTTCCTGACATTTTCAAATTCTGTTGATATCAACAGTTTAAACTTGTGTGCCGGTTAAATCCTGACACTGGTTTGGTATTCACCTTTGATATTTAATTCACAGTTTATTTGATTGGCATTGCTTAACATTATCAGATCATTTCTTGCACCATATTTACATACATAGTGCAACAAATAACTGAATCAGGCGATAGCATCAAGCAGGACATCTCTAATCATGCTAAGAGACATTGGAAGCCATGGGTGGTAGGGCAGGTTCTCAGGGCATCGAGAAACACATACATAAATCCAGTTTTTGAAATGCAGGGTTTTTCCTGAATTGAAATGTCTTAGGCAGGCCACATGTCTGCCTATAGGAGAAATCACACAGAAACCTACCTTGAAAACAATTAAAGATGCTATATTACCAACAGTAGAATACGCATAAATGTCAAAAAGAATGGAAACAGAGAGTACCAATGAACATCAAGTATCACTACCTACAGACTGGAGCATAGGGTGTGTCGAAGAAATGGGCATGAGAAAAGAAAAGGAGGCAAGCTGAACATATGTTTCTATTGATCAATAATTCAGTCGATGCTACCCAATCCAAAGCAATCTCCAGAGAAGCAGGTTTATCAAAAATGTGTGTGCCTATCGAAACCATATGTCTCAGAATCAATTCAATCGTAGAGAACCACTACATTAATACTGAAGAAACGCTGTTTAAGCATACAATCCTTCAGCTAGCAATAGTGTTAATTTCTAAACAGTGCTTGAAGTGGGGGGGGGCTGAGCAAAACCACGACCCGGTACAGCATACTGGTCCATTCTGTTCCACTTCACTCACTGGTTGCTAGATCAATTTCTGGTGTTGTCGGTGTTGCATGACATGTGCTATAATAAAACATAGTATTGTTGTATCATAACTGAATCTTCTTCATATTTAAATGAAAAACAATATTAATAACCATTCACTGAAACAATCAACCTAAATTTGCTGTTTACATTATTTAGGCTCAAGTATTGTTATTACTGTTGTTGTAAAGCCTAGAAATAACATCAAATTATGACTGCAGAACAATCAGCCTAATTATCTTTAGTAACTGTACTGTGGATTTTCTAGAAGTTTCTTTCAATATTGCTTTTGATTTTGTAGCCATTCATAACAAGACAGACTAAAGTACCCAATTATGTATTCTGACTTCTGGAAAACTTCATTCATATTACCAGGATAGCACACTAGTCAAGCAGCATATAAAATTAAACGAATTGCAAATGTTCAGGTAAGTTCAGTATTATATTGCAAACATGAAATTACTGGACAAAGTAGAGCCTTGACTGTAGTTTCTTTATAATGCTGATGGAATTTGGTTTGATGATACTTATAAAATCAAATTGATGGTAGACTTAAGTATACATAAAATATGATTCATTACTAGAATTATGCGTGCACTGTAGCTTGGAGGTTGTTATAACAGCAAAGGGGACTAACTCCATATTAATGCTCATTATTTTAGATGAGATGTTGGATGTCAAGTGTTCACATGCTCTACATGGCCAAAAGTATCATACAGATTTTGCACCTTTTCAGGACCAGTCAGTTCTCAGGAGGAATGTGGGGGGGGTGGGAGGTCAGGTGGGTGATGCATTGTCTACAGAAGTGGTTCTTCAACTCGATTGGGGGGACCCCAGTATATGCTGGTTTCATTCCATCAATTACAATCCCAGAATTTTAACAAGCTGTCAATTTTTCTTAATTGGTCAATTTTCATGTTTTGAGGAAATCTTTACCCTCCCTGCTGAAAATTCCAGCCAACACCAGATTCAGAGCTGGTTTAAGCAGTATTTTTGACACTTCCTGCTGGCCATGGCTGGTCTGGGGCTGGTCCAAGCTTGTCTCTAGCTGGACACAACTGATTAAGCTGGTAGATTAAGCTGGTGGTCAATTGGTAGACCTGCTAACTATATGGGCTGGTCAGCAGGTGAACAGCTGGTTGACCAGCTAAAATAGTCAAATACACAGCGTAAACCAGTTTAGGCTGGTTTACGATGGAATTTTAAGCAGGGCTCTTAAGCCACATTATGCCAGAACTAGTTATGGATGCCATGAAGAATAAAAGTCCCATAACCACATTGTGCTATATTGCAAACAATTACATAAACAGAGGTTAAGAGGTTAATTAACTGATCATTTTGACTGACTATTGAGGTGAATCAACAGATCGGCTCCTAATTAGAGAAAGTTCTAGTGGCCAGGTGTCCACACCGACTATTTGGTAGACAATGAAGAATGCAAAAACAAAGTAAAACCTACTTTGTTTAAAAATGTTTAAGGAAAATATTATTAAAGAACTTAAACACATGTTCAATAACAATTACTGAGCAAGAGACTGGCTATAACAGCCAGCATACACAAAGGTCCCAAGGACTGAGTTTGGGAACTACTGCTCTATGGACTTGGAAGGTCTTATGATGCAGCATGAATTCCATTTGTTGTCTTGTGGTGCTATTGATTTCATCTTGAGTAAGCTGTGTCGTGCCAATGAAGAAGGCATGAACACTACTTTACAAACACACCGTAGCTAGCTAGCGGCTTACAGTGCTTCTGAGCAAACTTTTAAATATGAGCTTGGCAGAGATACAGTTCACGGATAGTTAGCTAGCTAATAAATAATCATGTGTTGTTCAAAACCCTTTCAAGGCTAATCTGCCATAAGACATGCAGATCAATTGTGTACACGTTCAGCGTAAGAACTGAATTAGTTGTGCATGCTTACAGATTTAAAGTCTAAAGACAGTACAGAGTGACGACCTGCATTGTTTCAGCATCACTGTACCTGCCAAGCTATCAGAAGCAAACACCCTCAGGTAAGAGGGAAAGCGGCCAGATGGCCAGGCACCAGTAGCAACCGGTGGCAACCTACGCCAGCAAGCGTTCACTACCGATATATCAGCTAGCTAAATTGATTCCAGCTGGCTAATTTCACATGATAACATTAGCTACTATTCTACCAAAAATTTGCTTTTCACAACAGTGGTCGTCGTCCACTGCATATGACTGTATTTATTTCCAAATCCTATGTTTAGTTCGTTCAAAGTTAATCAATAACTGAGCTAGCTAGCTTCCCAGCAAGCACATGCATGATATTCGGCTGGTCATGTATCATTCATATAGCTAGCTAGCTTTCGCTGAAGCATTTCACCGGCAAGGTCATGGCCTCCTGCATTAAAAATACCATCGACTTTATCAATGTAAACTCCTCGTTTGTCGTCATTTTAAATGCAGTTCTTAATATTCGAAACTATGTTGTGTACAATGTGCTATCATTTTATCAAAACACAAGACAAATGAACTATTTCACGTTAGCTAGGTTGTTTTGTAGCCACTGAGATGTCATTGAAAGAGGAAAAGAGCAGCACGTTCAATCTTACACCCATATCGCATCCAAGGCAGGCCAGTGGGACTGTAAGCAAAGTGCGCTTATTGGTGGAATTGCATGTCACTCTATGAAAAACTGGCACTTATACGTTAAACGGTGATGCCAATCCACTAAAGAGAAACACGCC
This sequence comes from Anguilla anguilla, assembly GCF_013347855.1. Lineage (NCBI taxonomy): Eukaryota > Metazoa > Chordata > Actinopteri > Anguilliformes > Anguillidae > Anguilla > Anguilla anguilla. Next base: position 35,659,646 of record NC_049207.1, read on the forward strand.
TCTTCCCGTGCTACGTGCTTCACGTAGAAATACGCACACCACATAAAACCTACAAACTGGCTAACGTTAGATTTAATTTATTTGTAACAATAAAGTAAGACAATCCAGTCATAGCAACATGATTGTCGCACAAGGGTCCATAAAATACATTCTACTGGACACCTTTTAAAATGGCTTCCGCAAAGCGACGTTACTTTTACTATTTGTGCAGCAGGCCTAGAGAGCTGGGTCAGTGAATGACAGTGGCTAACCAAGTCCCATTCTAGAATTGTCCTTACCTGAGATGCTGCACTTGCCGCTTTTCTACAGACACGGAGCATGTTTGTGATTACGCCTTCCAAGTCTTTGCTATCGGTGACAGAAAAGTATCTTTGTTCAGTAAAACATTATAGAAGCGATCACCCTCAAAAGCAGGTTTTCATTGACCACTGTGTCTCCAACCCCGTTTCGCCCTGTAACAGAGGCAGACCAAGCTACGCATGCGTTATAGGCACGCCCTGCTGCGAAAAAAACGTCATGGGTTCACAACGACCTTATTTTTGAAATAGTAGACTATTATTAATACTAACAACGACACTATAGCAATAAAGATTTCAACAAACAAGCAATAAATAAATAAATATAATTCATAAAAACGAGAAAAGGGACCAACAAACGTTTAGGGGGCGGTGAAGCTTTTTTGTTCATAATTATCATCGAGTGTGTACTAATACTCTATTTCCCTTTTAAATTAAATTAGCTTAATGATTTTCCTTGGTCATTTTTTTATGAATGTAACATTTTCCACATATAATAAATAAATATGTCAAATTGTTCTCTATCAGCTTCCAAATACCATCATCATAATGCCACAATGTGATTTATAATTAAATATGCAATGTTTGAATTGTCGTGTTTTTCACATAAGGATTGGTCTGCTAACTCATTTAGCTGGGCGGAGGGTTCTATTTAATATTACAGAGATATATAGATACACTTCGAGGAATAGAGGTATAGATATGTATTAGCTACTGTTCTATTTTGGAAAATTGTGCCCTCCTCTGGTACAATTGGCAATGCAGATCAGAAAATGCACTGTTCAGATTTTCCACTAACAAAAACCGGTTGACCTAATGAGGCCTCCATTCTTTTTCATCGAGCAATATCAGTTTAAATGCTAAGATAAATATATAATTTATTATCGGTAGCTAGCAACATGCGTCAGAGTTGTGTGAAACTTCACCGAATGTAACCTACTATGACTTTCAGTAGGCTGCTGGATTAAGCCCGGTCATATCTGGCCAATTAGCCCGCAAAATAAAGAGAGACATGTCAAAGCAAAAGTAACAGGTTCAATAGGTCAATAGCTGTCTGCTAGCAAACAGCACAAATGAAGTTCCATACTCTTAAAATGAAGTTACAGGATAAGTTAATGGCACGATAATTTCTTGTAAAACTGCACAGAAATAAAGTTATATAAAAGTTAAATGAAGTTGTTCCCAACCAAGCAGTTGTCTTGGCGCTACACAACACAAGAACACAGATAAGCCAGGTACAGGATTTTTGGTGGAAAGCTGGCACATGGGCAGAAGAAATAGACCTGATAAACAGAGAAATTGCACGAATTGTGGCCTTGCCCCCAGTGCCACTACTGCTTTTTCCTGATATATGAACTATTCATGTCAATGAAGAGACCTAAGCAAGGTGGCATCATGGTCTGTTTTGATTGGGAACCAACTCATGTGGGAGTGAGAGGAAATGAGAAGGTGGATGATTTACGAAAGCGTCCTCTGGTACTTCCACAATGCCAATTGCAAGGGCACTCATTCAACAGGACACACACAACAGTGGGAGACTCTCTGGGACACAGAGAACAGAGACTGACATCTGTAAGGCATACAAAGGAGTGTGTTGTAAAGCATGCTACGGGACTGTATAACCACTGTGCAGTGCCTGAAACAGTCAACCATGCTATATTTCAATGTGCTGCTTATGTAGAAGAGAGAACTGAGACAGGCAGTCAAAGGTAGCAGGGCTTGGTTTTAATATAGCAGAGGTGCTGCAGTACTCAGCCGGTGTTAGTTTTTTTAGCAAAGAGCTTATTATATATCTGAAACAAACATGATTATTTAACAGATTGCAGAGAATTGAGGGTGGATATGAGTTTTACATGTTTTTACAAGTACTACTGACTTTGCTATTGCAGGGTTTATAGTAGTTAGTCCATATCTACTCCAGTAGGAGGCGGTATGCGCCACGAAGGCAGTAATCCGCCATTAAACTATAGAATGGAACAGAATGGGGAGTGGACAGAATGGCATTAAAAAAATATTTTTATAGGTCTAATGAGATTGGTACTGGACTATGGATGTTTTGGCTTATAAATCCACAGCAAGTACACAGTTTACAAAATCGGACGTGATTCAGGCTTAAGCGTTAAGAATATGCTTTGGTTAATTTACAGGGTCATGCAGACAATCATCCAACAAGGAAAGTTTTAGAACCATGTTGGGAGAAAGAGAAGAAAATGGTGATAAGCTTTGGTTGGGTGGGGGAAAAGGAGGCTGAGGAGATGGATTTATCAAGCAAACAATTTATTCCTACCTCCAGAGGTTAACTTTGAGCTGCTTGAGGTAGTAACAGCATAATGGTGCATTACTGCCACCAACTGAAGAGCGGTATGGATCAGGATTTACAAAAAAAAGGATTCATACTCCTATTCAGTTGGTGGCGGTAATGCACCATAATGCTGTTTATCAACCATCATAAAACCAAGAAGAAGAAGAAGAAGAAGAAGAAGAAGAAGAAGAAGAAGAAGAAGAAGAAGAAGAAGAAGAAGAAGAAGAAGAAGAAGAAGAAGAAGAAGAAGAAGAAGAAGAAGAAGAAGAAGAAGAAGAAGAAGAAGAAGAAGAAGAAGAAGAAGAAGAAGAAGAAGAAGAAGAAGAAGAAGAAGAAGAAGAAGAAGAAGAAGAAGAAGAAGAAGAAGAAGACGACGACGACGACGACGACGACGAGTCGTTCTGTTTGTCTCAGTGAGACACCGTATACTAAAGGTCAGCGTGGGACGGAAAGCAGCAGGCAAATGGCAACCAACTTGGTGAAGCTATCAGGTCTGTATTACAAAAGGCTAAATATTGTTGTTTTGAGCAGCGAGTGTTGCAGTGCAATTCCAGTAAACCAATACAGCATTGCGTAGCTATATTGTGTGCTATTAAATACACAGCCTCAGTGAAATTATGAGTCATGGAAAGACATGCGACGTGGACGTATTTCAGCCGCAACTGATTTTTCAGTGTTCAATAACTAGATATAGGGTGTCATCTGTATTACCTAGTGGTTGGTAGCAAACAAAATAAGTAAGCCAAATCAGCTTATATCAGAACGTGCTAGTTGTTCTCATGTCAGTAGTGTTTCCTACCTGGCGAGCTTGCTATTGGCAAACACTGTCGATAATGGAAATCTCCGTTACTTTGTGGCTAGTTCGTTTGCCAACTAGCATGAGCACAGGTCAGTTGGCTCCTCATATCTCATCATTAAAGCGGAATATCTCACTCCACTTAGAGTCTTAAAAATGTCGACGCCTTTATGTCATATAACTAGGTCTGCTCAGACCAGCGCTGGGTGGTCTGGCGAAGGTTTGTGTTTACCGGGATGCGACCATCGCGGCTCCGCTGACCCGCCTCTTCTCCCGTCTGGGGCGGGAAGTTCCGAATCCAGCACGAGTCCGCCCATTCTGGACCCAGGTGTCACCGTCTGACCTCAATTTCGCGCCCTGCCACAGTATTTTCCAACGGTGAGGGCATTTAATACGCCACTTCACTGATGATGTCCTGCTGGTGTTTGTCTTTATCCTTTTTAAAAGCACTCTCATCATTTAAAATAACTCGCCAGTTTTTATGATTCTAAGATTACTCGAGAACCATTAGCAATGTCTAGGAGACTGATTTTTAAGAGAACCTTTCTTAAGAGAACCAGTACTTTAACTGAATCCAGCACCTGAGAGCCACTCAAGTGCTGACTTCATTGCTTAGAATTCTCTTGAACATGCCTCCTGGTCCAGGATACAGCCCCTGCTGCCCAGCTTGGCACTACATCCTGTCAGAAGCCTGACCTACTACAGTGTAAAGCGAGGGAAGAGGAAGACTGTGAAGGCGGTGGTGAAGCGGTTCCTGCGTCTGCATTGTGGCTTGTGGTTGAGGAGAAAGGTAATGTGATTCAGGTTCACTTAAAGAGGGAAAGGGGAGCAGTAATGTCTCAAGAGCAGCATCTTGGGCACAATGCCTTGACTTGGGTGTCGGGATGGGTACAATCCGTACTGTAGCACAGTTCTGGTATTCATTATTTAATAAAAAAAAAAGGGGTTACTTGCCTCCTACCATTTCTTTATCTCTCCCTTCTTTTTGTTTTACATTCTGTTCTCTCCCATTCTCTTTCTGCACTTACCTTCTCTTCTTTTCCCAATCCATTTTCTCCTCCCAATTCTGCTCATCTCTTCCTTTCGCTTTTTCTCATTGTCCCTTCCTCTCTCTTCCCTCTGTCTCCCTTCATTTCACAACAGTCTGGATACAAGAAGAAGTTGTGGAAAAAGTTGCCAGCCAGGAGAACGCGCCTGAGGCAGCACGTGTTCTGCAACAGAACGCAGACCAAACTTCTAGACAAAATGACCACATCTTTCTGGAAAAGGAGGAACTGGTACCTCAATGATCCCTATCAGAAGTATCACGATCGTACCAACCTCAAAGTGTAAAATACTCAATAACCCTTATTAGAAATATTATGATTATACTGATCTCAAAATGTAAAGGACTTACAAATGCTCCTGAACTCTGCAGGCTCCAGAAAGCCAAGAGACATCCCTTCTGTTGCATTGAACATTTTAATAAATTAACAAAGTGGCTTTTCATCCTACTGCAGTTTTTTTTTTTCTTTGTTGGAAATTTTTATGCAAAGCTAAGTTCACTTGCGGCATAAGCATTATTGGTCATTGTTTTAATGAACAATACCATAGTGTTACAGCTTCTGGATTTTCAAAGAGAAGCTATAGTGAAGCTATACTCGGACAAACAAATGAGGAATTTACTGTATTGTATGTCTAGTGAAAGCTGTGTAGGGCACCCCTCTTATTAAAAAAACTTAAATTTTTAAAAATAATGTGTCATTCTACAATTAACGTGTATTCAATTGAGTTACCCAGCAAAATACCTTACAAAAGCATATTGCATTCACCTTGTCTTTTTCATGGCCCTATTTTGGAAAGTCTGTAACCCAATTCAAAAGTGTGAACTTAAATATCTGCAATAGGTGACATCACCCCCAGGGGGAATAATAAGAGGTTTCTTTGCACAGATAGCTTTGTTGACTCAGGAATAAAATTGTATTCTGATGTTCTTTGAGGATGGCAAGAGGGATGTAGTTCAAAGCCTCAAGCAAACTTACCCCCTTTAATTATGTATACATGTTTAGAAGAAATCTTAAACTGATTTCCTTCTTGGTGATAACTGAATCAAACATAACCAACATTTTAATAGTTTTACCCAGAGCAAGGAACTGCATATGCCTCTAAACAATGTGCTTGATAAATTCAGAAAGTACCTTGGTTCTGTGTCACGTCATTAGATTTGACACTAAAGCAAGCAGGAATGATAATGCGAACATTTTCTGGAGTGAGGAAATGTACCTTTTTGTCACCCAAGTCCCAAATGAATAGCAGTGTAAGCTGTTGTTTTCACAGCTCAGGATGGGTGCTTATTACTCCTGGACGTAGAGATTTTTGCATCTTACAATCTTTTATGATTCCTGGATACGTGGAATGAACACAGGAACTGGTTTCATTCTTTTGTTTTAATGGCTGTGGTTGACTCAGACAGAAATACAGAAGGAGAAATGTGCAGCAGAGAGAAAAGAAAAAGCACTTTGTGAAGTCCTTTCATGAACAGTCAGTTCTACCTCTCTGCTCTTACTGCAGCTGTGAGGAATGAGAAACCACATACAACATGAACAGTGACTTTAAGAGAGATCTTCTGGCCTGCCAGACAAATGTGAGATGCTTTGTAAATTAGGAATCACTAGGGAGAGCCATAGGGACAGGAAGTAAACATCAGTTTTGGGGGAAACAGGAAAACATCTAGTCCTGTGCTCAGATTGAGAAAACCCGAAGATAGTTTCAAAATGGACTTTGGAACATACAACACCCAGAGCCCTTACAAAAATCACATACAGTCTATAAAGAAGAAAGTCATGCTTTCTATGCAAAAATTCACAGACAGTCACATATTATCAGCATATGTACATGAGGAACAGGTAGCTGGTGTGCACATATTTAAGGTCAAAGTTAGCCAGGCCTTTGTGACTGACACAGAAGTAGAATAAGATTAGTGCTGTTGAACTCCAGTCCTAGGGGGCTGCACCCAGCTAGTTTCCCTGCACACTTGAAACTACTTGACTAGGAAAAAAAACAGGAGGGTAAGGACCTGGTTAGGATGGTAACCTGTGGACAATGGCCACCAGAATCCAGGTTTATGAGTGCTGCAGACACTGTAGCCTCGCAGACATTGTGGGCCTGTCGGGACAACATTTAGTAGCCTTGTGGACACTGCAGCCTTCTAGTACCAAGCTTGAATACCATTGAAATTAGCATTTTTTCAAGTCACCAATAGTATGCTTATACTTTGTGAAATTAATAATAATGTTTTGTGCACGTGACCTTTTCTGAATGTGGTTTAGATCCAGATTGGGGTTTTGTCACTGTAAACAGTCACTTAGAGTAGTGCAACATTTAAAATACAGCAACAGAAGTTTGAGTGCTACAATCAAATGAGGCATTCTGCTCCAATAAGGTCAGTTATTAATGCTGTAATTACAGTTTTTTACTTGAATGTATAGCTGTTTTCATTTTTTCATACATTTGAAGAGATAAATCAATTCACTTCCATGCCTCTAATCTGAAGTGATGGAACGATATAGTTACAATGTACAACATCAATGCTTTTTAAATATAATTTGGCCCATCTAATGGCTGACATATTAGCCATTATTGCAGAGTGAATTGGATGGGTTGTCCATCTCAATCTCGCAGCAATATATATATATATATATATATATATATATATGCCTCTGGGTCCCAGGTGTTTTCTATTGTGTCTCAGTATATTTGCCTCCCATAAATGCAATGTGAAAAACACAGATTCTGTTACTATTGTAGAAACTTTTTTCCTGTATGTTACGCCTCCAATGTGGAACGTACAGTTGTAACTATTCACCTCTAAAATGCATTCATCAGTAGGTGCTTATTTTCACTCTGCAATACACTTGCTGAGGAAGTGAATATTTCTAGCGTAAATCCAGTGTACTTCACTAGAAGTACACTGCCAATTTTCATTCATGAATAATGGGCAGAGTTTTCTTGACTTTACACATATTAACATGACACCAATGATATTCTGGCTGTTCTGATATGAGCAATGGGCATTTGAAACGTCTGTAAATGTGTCCCAAAGAACAAGGAAAAAGTGGGCCCTTAAAATATTTAAGCACAAATTATGCTTGTACTACTTTAATGTGTGAAATTGTCAAAGAAATCTTTTTTATGTCAGCAACACAGTATTCTTACCCCCACTCTTTTTTTCACCAAAAAATATGCACAGCGTACGTAAGTGTAAACATAATATGTTTATGTAGTACCCTATCACCTTGAAGAATTCCCATGGTGTTTATTTGAGTGAGGTGTTTATTTGAAGTAGTACAGTATATTCTATAGACATGCCTCTTTAAATAATACCTAGAAAATCCCTGCTACTTGGATTTTTGTTCAATTTTTGTTCAATTCCCATTTACTGTAATGCCATGAATTCGCTGAAATTTTTATGTTGTTTTCCATGGTTTATCACAGTGCTTACAGAACCGCAGAAATAAAAAAATACAATTAAAATGCAAGAAAGATATACAAATCCTAAAATTTACCAAAACTTCTCATCAGAAATGTTGCCAATAACTTGCAGGGAAGTATTGAAATATTTCTCTTACTTGAGGGTACTTTTATCCAGATGTGCCAAACATTCATTATGCATCGCACTTTTTGTATTTGTGGGAAAAAATGTAGTGTACCGCAGTCCTCTTTGCACCATGGTCTGACTCACTACAGTTTAGCTTTTCATCTGAAAAACAAGAGGATCAATATCCGTTATCCAAATCTCTGGCTTTGTGAACAAACCCAAGACAATACCTTACACATATTTAGCAAAATCCAGTGTTGACTATAACCAGATTGTCTGTGATAACAAGATTGTCGGCTCCATATTCTTGATAGTGAAAATGCTGTCTGAATGCTGAAACTCAAAGTATTTTAATTCATTAGTTCATTATATTATAGGCATGGTTTAAAACAACATCTATAGCTATTCTAGCATCCCAGGCAGCGCCTGAACATTGTTTTGACCAAGTGGAACCTCCTAGGAACAATGGAGGTGTTGACTGTCTGATTTAGTGATGGATATCTATTGTATTACTGGAGGCAGTACAGTCCATCTAAGATGCTGACTGTGTTGTGACTCAGGTTCCAATGACAAAGTGGGCCTAGTGCTCAAAGTCTTCACAAAGTATTGCAGTGTATACCTAGACACATTTAATGACTTAGAAGTGAATATATATGGTCTTAAATATTACTTAGCCATCACTGTTTAATTATATTTACAAGCTATACATTAGATATTCAATTATATTTAAACCACCAAAGAGCAATATATTATTTTCTGTCACTGAACAAATAGCTTTCAGATTTTGGTAAAAACAATGGAGTGTTTAAACATCAACATCAATGAATAACAGTTAATACACTGACAATGCTCTGTGATGTAATTTAATAGTCAATTTAGCCTATTTATCAACATGCCAGATTTTTCCATTAGGTGCAATGCACTAGTTACATTTTCCCCTGACATTAACAGTGCCATTTTAACAAGGAATACTTCACAAAATCTTGGCGGTTGTGCTCCTGTACTTTATTCAGGTTAAATATATTCAGTTCATGACCGTTTGATCTAACTGAATGCAAATATTGCAAAATGTATTTAACAGCATGTATATTTAATGCATAAAAGTATGTATATGGAAGTGGATATTTTGGAAATATTTACCAACACATGCTGCATATTTGTACGTGTTTTACATATGTTGCTTTTATTTGTATAACTATGTCTGAATTTTGTGAGGCCTGCATGATGGTACTGATTTACTTGACCAAACAATTTTTTTCATTGCATTCATTATTTGAAAGTGCCCTCAGCCTCACATTGGACTGGACTATTTATATATTTCTGTGTTTAAATATGGTTTAGTGTAACCATACTTATTCAACAAATTTCAGGATTAAGTACATTACCAGTAAATTGAGATTAAGACTGAACATGTCTTAATTCTATATTAAACACACCACTAACTATTCACTAGTGGCAGAGCACACGCATTGAATACAACCATGTGTGACAAAATGGTATTCTTTGTAAAACAGCACAGAAATATCATTGTAATTAATAGGAGACATCTTGTTGACACATAACAAGAATTGTCCTGTATTTGCTCAGAAAATGACAGAAGAATTTAGCCAATATATTTCAACCATTCATCTTTGACCTGTTGCCCCAACTCCAGATGATCTCTTCTGACATGAGAATCACATCACCAGATGGAGCTTGTGCTACATGTCTTTTATGAAACTGACCTTACACTCGAACAGACACGCATGCATTTTCCTCAACAAAAAAGAAAAACAATTAATATTGGCACATTAAGAAAAAAACAAACACTCCAAAGGAAAATGCTTCAGATTCATGATGAATGATGCAAGGAAGAACCCTGCACATAAATTGCCATGGTGATGTTCTCTCCCAGGGACACAAAACCAGCAGGAGGTCGGTGGCTTCTTCAGTTCCTTCCAAGATTTGGCGGTGCTTTTTTCGTTGTATCTCTTTTGTCTTTAAGGCAGATAAGCGATCTGGGAGTGTTTTGATTGGCTGCGTCCAATGGCCTCACACCTTCACAGGGTTGCACTGTTCGCAGAAGTACTCTTTGATCTAGGACGGAGCCTCAGGACTCTAGGAGGAGGCTGAGTTTGAGAGTGGAAAAGAGAAAAATGGTAGAAAACCAGATGGTTTAACCAATGCATACTACATACGAAAGTAATACAAGCCAGTAGAGGCTCAAAAATGAAATTCTATATTCTGTATATGTTTATGATTTATAATATATAAATTACTCCTGCTTTTATATTTGTAGTTTTATGTATATACATTTTTGCTACGCCTTTTCAGTATATTCTACTATATATACTTTGGAAATCATTTACATATTTTATGAACGTATTCCTTAATTTGTGATTACCTCATTTACCAGGTATGACTTTTTTTTTACTATGGGTCTAAGAAACCTGAAGGAGAGTGTAGCTACTGTAGGAATACATGGAATACATAAATGCAGATCATTAAAAATTCAAACAAAGGCTTGGCTTTAATTAGGATATAATAACTCAATCTACAGGCCATAATGCACACTAATGCAGACATCGAGTTATGGAGAAATGCTAATTTTGAAAGCATAGTGCTCGACACATTTCATACACAGGCACAAAATCAAGGTGCACATCCCTCCCCTCCTCCTCACAAATCTGCTTCAAATTAGTAATAATGTATTGTACTCAATTTTACATTTTTTGATAAACAGTAAATATCAATCTCCTTTGAGGTCATTTGATCAATTTGTACACATTCCTGGTAGTCAAACAATCTTAATCTGAGTCTATTTTATATACAGATGAAGTTCTTTAAAATGTACATGAAGGGAGTCACTGACTCAACATGGCTTTAGTTTGGGGGGGGGGGGGGGGGGGGGGGAGCATTCAAATTGTATTAGCTCATTCGGGACTTGGTCAATTGTCTTGAAAGGTATTCTGACTATTAAGGCACGTCTTCCTCAACTCGATAAAACTGGAAGCATAACTAAAGACTAGGCCTACTAGGCAGCATTCTGAGCAAGGCATAATCCACAATCCATGCCAGAATGTCTGCCAACCTCAGTAATAAAGTCTACAGAAAATAAATAATTCCTTTATTATCGGAATATCCTAAGGGATGCAGGGAGAACATGCAAACTCCACACAGAAAGGAGTTCAACCCAGGAACTTCTTGCTGTGAGGTGACAGTGCTACCTACTGCACCACTGTGCCACACCAACTTGCAACAAGTTTTCCTCAGACTACATCTCAATCTCTAATTGTCCTTTCCCTTGCCTGTACTCAGTCTCTTGGGTACTCAAAATAGAAAAGCTGTGCTCATCTCCACTGTGGAATTATTCTCTATATTATAATTCTGCACTAGCTATCACACTGTGGGGATTCTCTTATGCTATGTAATTTACACATTTTTCATCTCAATCAAGTGAGTTGGGCCAGACCAAAACATTACATAACATCAGCTGTAATTAAAAGTGTCAAGTAACTCAAAAGCAGCGTGTACAGTGACATAGTTCCTAGAGTGAATAAATGAACAGATTAATTTCATTGTGTCTGCAATAATAATACAAAACATCAGTTTAATATTATACCAATACTTCATTCCTTGAGTGCAGCAGTCTCAGGTTGTAGGAAAAGGTAATTAATTCAAAAAAGGTTAATATTGGTTAATATAAATATGTGCTTCTGGAAGCATTATACCACTATACAAACTCATAATATGCATCTAAAAAGCTAGCCGAAATATTGCTAGTTATGCAAATGAGCTTAATAATAATTGCTAACTGCTTCAGTTTTGTTACTGCCTGGTCATCCATTTATCAAAGTTGGTCATGCATGTCTACATTGTGGCTTAGCATTTAAAAAATGATGTAAAATAAGGAAATTAAGTATTTTAAATACATATTCAAGGACCAGTAATTATATCAACAATTAGAAAGCCTGTTCATAATATCAGCAACTTTGCTCTTTTCCTGCTCTTTCAATCTGCAGCCCACAGCCAAGCTCACAGAGCTGAGTCAGAGGAAGACATTTCATATGCAGTCGGCACTGGCATGGTCCTAAATTGATCTGAGACCATGACGCTCATTCATGCACCAGGACAGTGACATTTCCTATGCTGGATTAGTCATCCAGCAGCCCCTAAAACCATTCGACAAAATACTGTAAGGTCCTACATAGATCACATAGCACCACAAATTGCACGGTATAGGCCTTACAGATACCAACACATGCTCACTCTGTCAAAATTCAATTGTTAATCATTTCTATGCCCTTCTGACTTTGTCCACATGTCAAATCATTCTGGTCGTGGATCATGAACATGCTATCAGTGATTCTTGGCCTCAGCATCCCCCTCAACCAATCCATCTCTTTACAGGGTGAACTCCTCACAACTACAGTCCAAAACCTTTATAATATTGACTAACAATTACTGAAAATGTTATTTTACTCCTCTGGAAACAAAATTATCCAGACCCCACCAACTCAATCTATTGACAAAACACTCCACCCAAGAAAAATTCACAACAACCATAAAAGACAACATCCAATAATTTTAAGACATCTGCTCCCCCTTTTTGCAATTCCTTGAGTTAATTCCTCTATACAATTCACTCCATTCAACCCATTCCATTCTTTTGACTTTGTACTGTTGTAAATATCAAACTAATACAACACCATACAACGTGCCCTTGTCTTATCCTGTTTTGTTCTGTTGTGTCCCATCTTCCTTTTAAGTGTTGTATTGTGTACCTGTTGATGTCAATAAAATAAATAAATAATAAAAACATTTGACAATTCAAATTTTTGAAGAGGTTTGTCAAACGGGCCCGCTTGATCAAGCACAAGCTTTGCAAACAGCGCAATCAAGCTGCACAGACTGCAGAACAGCAAACCCTGAACGGAGGATGTGACAATGCCGGATGCGCATGAATAACATTGCAAACATCTTCTGTTATTTCACCTCACCTGTGTGTCCACAATTGATCCACAAGCTGATTTTTTCGCATTGAATATCCATGGAATGCCTCATGATTTCTTTGTAGTATAGTACATTCAAGTGGTTCCCAACTCTGTTTCTAGATATCTAACGTCCTGTAGATTTTCATGTCAACCCTAACAGAGCACACTTCATTCAACAGCAGGATATCTAATTTAAGTGCTAATCAGTAGAATCAGGTGTGCAAAATTAGTTTTTATTAATTGAAATAAAAACCTACAGGACAGTAGATCTCCAGGAACAGAGTTGGGAACCACTGGCATAATGTATAGGGTTCCAATTATATTCATGCTCCAATCATTTTTAGTCTTGAGCATAATCATTCCTCAGAACTGTTATCAGTATCACACCCATTAGGGAGGATGGAGCAAAGTGTTATACATATTAAATATTTCTGATGATTGGATTTGGCTGTGGAATTACAAGGTTACCAGAGGGACTGGCAGAATAAAGATCAATCCATAAATGTGGAACATAAACTGAGATCCAGCAAGATGAGCTGGTTGCAAACTGGGCTGCAAAAAATTATTTCCAGCTGACCAAACGCTGGGCATGGTCAGATTCAGATAGGTGTGTGTTTTGAGGGCTGAGAGACCTAGGTTGTGATAGACATTGGGCATGGTCAGGTTAGGACTGGGGATGTGTGGAGGTATGGGGGTTTGAGGGATACTGGGCATGGCTGGGCAAGATAGTTTGGGGAGTGGCATGCCCTTGTCCTTGTCTTAGGTTTGGGTGAGGTAATGGGTTAGTCACCGCACTCACTAACCAGGCAGCCAGGCTGCAGAAAGCAATACCTCAGGCGCCCTCCTCTTTACCAGCTTGAGCTGTGGGGCACTGGCCCGTGAGTCCTCCCTCTCATCCTTCTCTTCCACCTCTACTCCTGGGGCCAAAAAGGGTGTGGTTGGGAGGGCCGCAGGGGGATCAGGATTTGCTGGGGGCGCTGAGGGCTCAATGGGCAAGAACTGCATCTCCTCATCACACTGTTCTGTGCTCAACACCTCGTACTCATTCATGTCAAAGTCCTCCCCTGGGAGCCCTGCACCAGGAAAATGGCAGCAGTGCAACATAAATTAGTAAACACCGAGAAAGAGTCAGTCTGCCTTCTTATGAATCTAAATAAACATACACGTACATAATGTAAATGCATGTGTGCACATAAACACACGTGTATATATATGTTCAAACACAGAGGGATACCTCGCCTAAGGATGAATTTACATGGAGGGAAACATGACCATACAAAGTGCTCTGTCTGCATTGTAAGCAGAGCTTGTCGTATAAATTTCCAGGTTCATCTACCAAGTCAAGTGGAGCAAAATTAACTCATTTTACTTTGCATTCATTAAGTGGAAAGTCCACATTAATTATAGGTTGTTTAAAAGTGAGCAGGTTGTTTCCTAAAATGAGAAATAAACATGCTTAAAAAAAGAAAACATAATTCGTTATTTCTTTTGGAACACAAGTTCCACTAGTGCTTCACTAAATTCTATGTACTCCCTTGATACATATTATTGGCTCTGAAGCTGTGTGCACCTACACAAGAACAAAGATGCATTACATCTAATGCCCAGAGAGATAATCAAGTATGTGACCCTCTGGACTGTAAACCTGAAATTCAGCAGTTATCCTCCAGGGGCCTCATTTATTAAATGGTCTTGCGATCATAGTGGCTTACGCAGAAAACCATGACTAAGTAGTTATTCATAAAATCCCACTTTGACATGGATATGATCCCATCTCTGTATAATTGAGCATTACATTTTTGGACCCTAGATATCATAGACCCCAATACAGATGAAAAGATAGTAATTCCCACTTGAAAAGTATTCAAAAGTGAGTTTTGTGGGTCAAAACAGTTGATTTGCAGTGAAATATATGATTATGATTTACAGCAATGCAGAATTTTGAATTTTTGAATTTAGATTTGGAGCAAACCTGGTTCAAATATGTATTTAAAGCATTTTAATTACTTTTAAACTTTTTACGTTGAAAGACTTGGAAAGCACTGGATATGCGAGAACCTATCAGCTCTGAAAGTGGAATGTTTTGTCTAATTATAGGACAGTATTCAGGTGACTGCTGACAGCCCCATTCAAACTGTACCAATTTCCATTGTTAATTGGTAGTGAATATGCACAGCTAAATTGTATTTTATCTTACAAAATGTAAAAGATGGAACTCTACATATGGCTGTTGAATGCCCTGACAACAGAAAGAAAAACAGGAAATACAGTAAATACTAGTTTAAATTTAAATATTAGTATTTGTAAATGCTGCATTAAAAATAATTTCTAAAAAATAAAAAAAAGATTTAAAAGTAATTAAAATAATTAAAATACATATTTGACCCAGGTTTGGTTTGAATGTTCAGTCTCTGAATCTTACAGGAATTTTAACCTGTCTTCCAGACATGGTATGATATGTCTGTGCTTGTAATTGTCTTTCAGGTGTTTTAGTGTGTTGTGTTTTTGCTGTGTGTCCCTTGGTTGTGATGCTTGTCAGCATCTTTCATGTCTGTGTTTGCTTCCATGGTGATGTCTTTTGCGGAAGTTGATGGAAACTCCCTCTCATTGGTCTTCCTCAGATGCATCCAATCTCGTCGGTACAGTCTGCCATCCGGTGTGCAAACTATGAAGGATCTCAGGTGCTCATGCTTTTTCTGGACCGCAGCTGGCTGCCATGTCTCGTATTCTAACATTTTCTCCAGCTTGCAGATCAGGTAAGTATCTTTTATTCTTCTTTCAGCTTGTCATGCACCTGAGATGATCCTTCGGAGGTAAGTAAGATGGAGGTTGGCAGTCTTGACTTCAAATGCCTCCCCATCAACAGCTGTGCAGGTGAAAACCGCACACCCACCAGTGACATGTTGCGGTATTCTAGGAGTGCAATATATGGATCGCCATTGTTGCACTGTGACTTCTTGAGCAGACTCTTCACCTACATCTACTGGAGCTCTGCTGGCTACGAGTTGCACATCCTTGCAAAGTGATTTTTCTTTTTACATGACTTGCATATCTGACCGAATGCTGGACATTTCATTACCTTGTGCTTGTAGCCACATCTACAGCAGTTTGTTCCCTTTTGTTCATCATTCTCTGTCTTTAATTTGTCATTTTTACTTGGTTTAACTGTTCTGATTCTGTGCACTTCCACTTCATTGTTTAGTGCTTTGACTTGGCTTGACGTTATTGCTGGCACAGCAGACATCGATGGAGAGTAAGATCTGCCTCTCTCAGTAGTCTGCCTCTCATTACATTACATTTATTTGGCAGACGCTTTTATCCAAAGCGACGTACAAAAAGTGCATTTCATGGTCATAGACAACTGCTAAACACAGGCTCAGTAAGGTACAATACTTATTTTGTACAGCTATTTCTAGCCAAGAACACAGTTTAGTTCACACAATGAACACTATTCAGACCTAACCTCTGCAAAGCCAACTAGGCAGCAGAATAAGCTACAGTATTAGGACAAATACAAATTACCAAAAAGTGCTGGGATGGGGCAACATGTAACAAGTGTCATGAAAAAAAAAGGGGGGGGGGAATTTAGAGTGAAATATACCGCGTGGTGGTGGTTAGTCTAGGTATAGTCTGAAGAGATGAGTCTTCAGGCCATGGCGGAAGATGGGTAGTGAGGGGGAGGTTCGGAGAGGGACGGGGAGTTCGTTCCACCACTGGGGAGCTAGGGTGGAGAAGCTTTGTGATCCCTTTGGGCGGGTGGGAGGGGTTACAAGGTGCCCTGCTGCCGCAGAGCGGAGTGATCGAGCAGGCACATAGAATCGAGTCATGTCCTGCAAGTAGATGGGGGCTGTCCTGTTGGCAGCAGTGTAGGCAAGGGTCAGGGCTTTGAACCGGATCCTGGCAGCGACCGGTAGCCAGTGGAGTGATCGCAGCAGAGGAGTGACGTGGGAGAATTTGGGAAGGCTGTAGATGAGTCGGGCAGCGGCATTCTGAATCATCTGTAGGTCATCCCTTGTGCCGCATACAATTCTGTCACGTCCCGAGGAGTCATGCAAGTCTCCAAACTCACAGTCTTTTGCTTTGCTTTTCAGATCTGTGACATATGCATCTATGTGTCCACATGAAGAACACATGGCGTGTGTATGATAGGTTTTTCTGGGTTCGCAGTATTCTTTGAACTTTTTGTTTAGCGCTGCAATTTTATCTTTCTCACCTTCTTGGAAGTTGAACGTATTACTTACTTTTATCCCCCGCGATGTGCAGAAAAGTAGCATATTGTACTTTTTCAGATTTCTCTGCTATACCGCTGGCAGTGCAAAAAGGTTTGAAGCGCTGAATCCAACTCTTCCAATTTTCGGAAAAATTACCTTGTAGGCTCAACGTTGACAGTGGCTGTAACTGCGTTATTCTCTTCTTCTTTTATTTTCTTTTTGTTCTAGAGTAATTCTGACACCATGTTATAGAGAGATTCAATGCAGAAAATAATGCAGTAAATTTATGTCAATTTTACCCATGGTAACAGCTGCCACATTTTCAGTAATGTTGTGCACACCACATCACAGTGTTTTTGCTTTATTTGTCTACTTCCTGCAGAACGTTGGTGTGATGGGCTCACTATCATTAAACACACATTTATTGGCCATTTCCACAGCATGGAGGAGGACAAAAAGTCGCCAATAAGCATGACTGTTTGGACTAGGTAAAATTATGGACTAAGACTATAGTTATGTTGAGGTGGTGAAGATTTGTCATTCAGGTCATGGTGAGGCGGCAAAGATGTGTCATCCAGCGACTATGGTCAGAAATTGGTCAGAAATGGTCAGAAATGTGGTCAGAAATATGGTCAGAAATGGTCAGAAATATGGTCAGAAATGAGTCAGAAATTCTGAATCATACACACTGGGCTTTAGTTGGTGCTTGCTAATAGCTGTTTAATTCAGAATCTTTCAATTAGCATAGATAGGGGTCTCACAAATGGATAAATTATAAACAAAAATAATAAGAAAAATTTCTGTCATTCAGAATAAAGTGACTCTGCTATGAGCATATAGTCTGTAGTCATAAGAAGCAATTAGTTTGCCCAACTGGGTCAATAAATTTTGAGATATGCCCTAAGGGTGCTTCAGAAACACAGTGTTCAAAATAAGCTTATCACTCACAAAATGCAACTCTTTCTATGCTTCTTTTCATCTCATCACTTCAGTATTCTCTTTCAATTCAGATTAGCATAAACAAACACAGGCTCTCCTCCAAAGAGTGCTTGACCAGCTACTGCTTCGCTTCACATCAAAGTTCGACATCTGAGCTATGTAGCCATTGTATCAAGGGAGTATATTACAAGCATGGCTGGTGCAATCAGACCACAGGAATCTGATTGACTTGAGACAACGAAAATCACACTAATTGAAAGGTCCCCTGCCTGGTTGACACTATTATGCATCAGGGCTTCTGCAGTCATCCTGGAAACTCGGCAGAAGGTAACTGAATCCTTGGAAACCTGACAAAAACCTTGAGACACTAGTTATGACCTCCTCATATGGGTGGTGGGCTGGCTGTCCCAGGGGTAAAGATGGCGAGCTGCCCTTCTACCAGATCACAGCACAAACCGGACATCCTCTGCTTAGGAGGCCAGCACTCAGGAAGGCCAATGGGATGGAAAAGTAAGTGAGAGACAAACAGGATGCTAACTGCTCTTACCCAGTAACAGTGACAGCATTGTGCAGTGTCAGCGTTGGCTGAGATATTTAAAAAAAAAAGTATTTCCCACTGGGAAGATCTATATGCTTGTATACAAGCTTCTGCACCAAGCATACCAAGAAAACATAGTGAGTTATACTTTTATACTCATGCAGCATATATATCCATTGTGATTAATATAGAAATAGTGGGTCAAGCTCTAGACCACTGAACTTGTAGGCCACTTGAAGCTATCCATGTAGAGGACTCCTGGAATGGGGGAGAGTTTCACAGCCAAACATGTGTGTTCATGCACACAGGCCAGGTATCTGCTCTCCTTCCTGATGTACACTGCACACCATCTGCATGTGCACCGCAGTGGGGGGTCTACTCACCTGTCAGAATGCTACAGTGTCCACAGTTGGCACAGCCTGAGGGGATAGGACATGATCACATCCTCCTCACAGAAACAGCAAGCATGGGTCTTTATGACATCCACTCACATTGTGCTTGGATATTTAAAAAGCACAGAATATTCCAGATAGTGAGCCCCCCCCTCCCCCAAACTATCTGGAATATTCTGAACTGATTTTGGAATTGGCTCCAGTTTGAAAAGTTAACATCTTTTTTCCTGCTGAGGCCACACAGAAGCACAAAGTTCACGCATGGTGTTTAAGACTGGATCTGTCAGGCCTATACTGCAGCCATCTTCAACTCCTGCTTGTTTTTGGGGCTAGTTACATTACATTTATTTGGCAGACGCTTTTATCCAAAGCGACGTACAAAAAGTGCATTTCATGGTCATGGAAAACTACAAAACACAGGTTCAATAAGATACAATAGTTATTTTGTACAGCTATTTCTAGCCAAGAACACAGTTTAGTTCACACAGTGAACACTATCAGTTATCAAGCTAACTGAAACACCCCCCAGAATTAATTCCACTGCTGCTATCAGCAGATACATCATCAATGAAGACAAGTGAGCCACTACCTGTGGCAAACCATAACACCCCCATGACTGTTTTTTCACAGATGAAGGGGGTGCTTTGGATCTTGGGCAGTTCCTTTTGGCCTCCACACTTTTCTCTTGCCATTTCTCTGATACATGTGAACCTTGGTTTCATCTACCCACACCACAATACCTTTTTCCGGAGCTCTGCAGGCTCTTTTTGGTACTTATCAAAGTGTAACCTGGCCATCTTGTTTTTGCAGCTAACTAGTGATTTGCATCTTGCAATGTAGGTCCTGTAGTTCTTTTCATGAAGTCTTCTGCAGACAGTAGTCACTAGCCGCGTTTCCACCAAAAGTACCCAGGACTTTTAGGAACTACTTTTCAAGGAACTAAAAGGTTCCTTCAGCCCATTGTTGTCTGCATTTCCACCGCGGTCTAAAGTCCCGCGAAGATTAGGCAAATTAGCCCACTGACGTATGAAAAAGCGACGTTGTCATCGGTCCATCTGTCCTATGATTTATTCTGTAACCCCATACTACCACCGAAGTAGCCTACATTATTTTCTAATAACCGGGACAGCCCGGAGGGGTTTATTCCACTTATATACAACGGGTTACCAACAATGACTATATATGGTTACTTTTGTATTTATTGATTTTTATCGATTTAATCACCTGGAATTGAAATATTCTTCTGCAGCCGTTTGGGCATATTTTACCGTTGTCAAGCAAAACTGTTGTTGGTAGTTGAACTTGGACCATTGTTATGCAACAAATAGGATATAACAGGCCAATAGTCAGATTGTAACTGCTTTATATATCCTCTCAAACACATTCATTATGTTTTTATGCGAACATTCACTTTCATGTCTTGACATCCGAGGCGACAGAATGCATTTACATTTCCAATATTACTGGCAACAACAGCAGAAAACATGCACACGTTGTAAACAATTTGCTGTTTGATTACTTTCTCATTGTCAATTCCATATAGGCTAATCGCAAAATGACAAGAATAGAACGAAAACTCGTACTTGCGTGAAAATTTTAATTAGCAGTGGTACAGCCACCGTTTGCTTTCCTTCGAAGTTACTGCTAGCCGAGCAGGGAAGTGTGCCCTCCAGATGCGAACCATGCACCATAAATTAGTCCATAGTCTTCCTGGTCTTTTTATGGAATTGAAGAATGGCAGAGTAAAATTACGGCAGTCTGAAAAAGCTAAAGGGACGACTACTAGAATTAACCTGTTATTTTACCCTGACAAAAAGTGCGGAAGGTGATTTCCAGTTTGCTTTTATTTTATCACCAATGTGAATTACGCAGAACTACCGCATACCTCACATAACTGTATCAAACGTTTTGAGTCAATTACAACGGGCTAACAAAGAAAATCCGAAAGAAAATATTCAGCAACCAAATTAAACCGTTTGAATGTTTTGGTACGTAATATGCTGCCCCAGCACGAATGCTTAGCATTTTATAAAACAAATACTAAAGCAAGAAAAGAACAGAAGAGCACACGTTATAATTCCAAGACGTTGGCAGGCTATAGCCAAAACTAGGTTACTGCGCCGCATAACATACAAGTTTGATTTGAAGTTATTATGAAAATAAATCGGTTTGCGGCTGCAGATTTTTAAACATGGCGGTTGAAATAATACACTGCAAGTAGTCGACCAATCAGAAATTTTCAGCACTTGTGCCCCACCCCAAAGGTTCCGGTACTTTTGGAAAGTACTACCCCCCGAGCAGGAACTTTTTTTGGGGGTAAAATAAAGCCCCCGGAACTAAATTTAGACCCTAGTTTCTGCGGTCGAAACGCGGCTACTGATACACCCATGCCTGCCTTCTGTGTTTCTGATCGGTCAGACATATGTTTGGGGATTTTCTTCATTTTGACGAGAATTCTTCGGTTATCAACTGTAGAGGTCTTTCTTGGCCTATGGTTTGGCATATGTCTCAGACAGCTTTTTCTTCATTCTCAGCTTCATATTAGCTTCATTGACTTCTAACTGGTACAACTCTGGTCCTCATGCTGAGGGGGGGGGGGGGGGGGGGGCTGTGTATAAAAACTGCTGTAATTTCTACATGGTCAAACCAAAATATATAAAAATACTCTTTAATAAAAGCTAGTAATCTGTACTTTAACCATAATAAATATAAAATTGAGTACAGAACCAATGACTTTGTCCCCAACATTATGGAGCTCACTGTATGTTCAAATACATGAGCATATATAAAATTGTGTGTGCCTGTAACTGCTATAATCACAATATCAAAAACTCAAACAAACCCAACACCTCTTGCCCAAACTGTTATGTAGTCAAGCTATTCTTCAATAATAAGATAAATATATTACCCTAACATATTTTTACCTCTTACAATTAACCAAATTCAGGGTATAAATTTTCTTTATGGTTTCATTTTTTTGTGTTATTGGCCAAAGAACAGTTTCAGCAGGGAAATTTTTATTTTTTTATTTTTACAAATTTTGTTAACAAAATAAAAACAGCACTGCATAAAAAGTGCACAGTGTGTGAAAAAGTGTGTACAGAATGAAAACGAGAGAGATACTGTATGTGTGGAGAGGTCTCGCTATGCCTCTCTGTATTGGCTGGGTAGACACTACTGACAGCGCTTCCTTTTATGTACAGGGAGAAGGCCCTGATTCTTCTGGAGAGCACCCAAGATATGAGGCTATGGCAACCTTTCACTGCTTGTAATACTGTAAACATTTGAGCATAAACCCACAAGTGGTGTACAGTCACTCGCAGCCTTTGTAATTTTATAACTATGTACCACAACAGTTCCTCTCCTACTTGGATAACAAGTGTACTTTCACCACTTCTCTCAGTGGATGGTCAATCAGCTGACAGAGTCCTTTGCTGATGGATTTTTCTCATGGTGCATTCAATTTTCAGTAGTGAGGGGAAAGTGAGGCATTCTGGAGCCAAAGATGGTTTGAGCTATCATGTTTTACCAATTTTACACTGATTCAAACTAATCATAATTTTTGCCAGGGAAAACAGTTAATTCAAACAAGCACAATGTTGCTCCAGGCATAATGGGGTTTATGAAGCCTCACTCTTTGTCTCTAGCTTTTTGCAAATCACAAATACCAGAGTGCTTTTCTGCTAATACACTGTGAGAAATATCTTAGCCATAGAAAAGTATTTAAGCAGGCCCTGGTTGTGGTAGCAGAGTGGATTGGGCCCCTGTAGAAGAGTTTTTTAGTAGGACTAGCAGAGAGGGGACTCACCCTTGCTGGAGGCAGATTCTGAGTTGCTGCGGGTGGGAGCACGTGCCCTGGGGTGTCCTGCCGTGGTTCGGGACGAGGTTGATCCGGTGCTCTTCAGAGGAGCCTCCTGGTGGATGGAGGACAGGTCCTGCATACTGAAGCTACGCAGCCGCTCTGACAATGCCCCCTGGCCCTGACACCGAACAGGAAAATGGAGATAGGCACAAACACACACACAGAAAAAACCATATGATCACCCCTGTATAATTCTACTTAGATATCATCCAGAATACCAGGCCAACTTGTGTCCTGGAGTGTCAGAAATGTTTCTGTGTTCTGCACCATCCAAACCCTCTAACTATGTAACTGCATAAATGTACCAATTTAATGAATGCAGGTGCCAGGAATACTCAGCATTTCAATTCAGATTCAGACTGAATATTCATGCTTAGTCACACATAGCAATATATTTAATGGCGGATTTAAGATCTGTGCTTGCTGTATTTAAAGCTGCCCTTGTTTAATGGCAGATTATGTACCACAATCTCTCACGTTGTATCAGCAACAACACAAACAAAAAGTCCAATGTGCATTCTCATTCAGGCTCTGGCTTTTAAAGTGGCTTGTTATATACATCATAAAGATAATATTGGTCTAGGCACAGTAGATCTTGCACAGAACATGTATTGGTAAATCAGTTCACAATGAGGCCTGTAATTATTGTGTTTGTGCTGCTGTTTGCTGTCAGACACTGTGCACTTTGTGGCCATGAAATATAGTCTTGACCAGAAACATTTTATACCTCAATAGTTAAAATAAAAGAAAACAATTACAATCAAGTGTAATGCACAGTTAATTTGACCCCAAAACCTGATTCATAAAAAAGAGGAAACTGCAAATACAAAATACTAAACACAGAGCACTACAATAGCACATGGTTAACGTGCAAGCAATACAACTGATGAAGCTATACTTTCCTGATTCTCTGAAAGTCTGCCGAACTGAAGACATTTGCTAAAAAATAATTAACTAATCACAATGCATAGATGTAACAGCCGTTAGTCAGCTTATTCAGGAGGACAGCTGACACATAAGGTACACATGGCACAGCACAACAATCCAGCAGTCACAATGCCACAGTTGCGACACATGCACAGTGCATGCCTGTCACTGTACAAGCACGTGCGACACACATCTCTGCCTGCCTTGCCATCATTCCTCCAACCTCTGTTTTAACCAAGCAGTGCTCATGGATGTCAACCTCTTTGCTTTGGCGAAAGAGAAAATGAAAGTGATGACGTTTCCATTCATAGTGGGTTAAAGGCTTAACTTAATTACTTTCCCATACAAGTTTCTATTTGTGATACTTCCTGGATACAATTGCCACCAATTGCCCTCCCTTAGTATGCTATGAAATTGGCGTACTGAACATCACACATCAAAGGACTCTTGGCCATGGAACTGAAATTTGATCCTAATAAATCCAGTTATAACCAGATAGGTTTCTACATATATATATGTATATATATATATATATATATATATATATATATATATATATATATATATATATATATACACATATATGTTTAGACTACATTACATTAATATAGAAAATCCACTTATCCAGTGCAACTTACAATGTACAATAAAATACTGTATTTATAAGAAAGCAATACTGAATTGTTAATCAAGCTTAATTATGTAAACATACATCAAAATAACATATGGCTGAGTTAGAAAATTCCCGTAGAATTTGTGCCTTCATGTGATGTAGTGCATGTAATCAACAACTTAATCTTCAGGCAGTCAAAGTCATGTAAGCAAAAATATCTACAACAATTGATGCTTTTTTCCTTTCAAGGACAAGCAGCAAAGTTGCGAGGACAAGGTTTCACTGAACAATGCTGTCACCTTTGTTTGCTACGCCAAATGCCACGTGAAATCTTTTGGGAAAAAAAAAACAAACAAAACCCCTCCCAAGAGGTGTGACACAAAAAGATCCGATATGGCCACTGTTGTTTCTGACGCTACCTGCAGCAGTGTGCTTCACCTGCAAGCATGACGCAGCATCTTGTGTGTGAAATCAGTCGGCGTAGAGGTGGGTGTTTTGTCAGCCCTCAGGAAATGATTCCCGATTGAGCACACGCAGTGGACGATTCTTCTCAGAGCTGTTTCTTTCAACAAGGACCCTTTCTGACACAGTGTTTTCATTATTTTTCATTCAGACATATTTTTTCATTCAATAACTGCTGAACTCCATTGTTTTATGAGAAGTATTACAGATGACGACACCTTTCTTTTTTGGCTAAACTCATGCATAAATCTCCTTTCTGTGAGACTGAACCCAAACAACTGAGGACTCCAGGCATGTATTTGTTAATCCTCATATATAAATTTTTGGATGGTTTAATACTGATAGGTTGCAGACCTGTGTTTCTGAGTACTGCCAGGTGCATTGGTTTTTCTTCCCGCTTCTACAGATTTATTAGGTTTGACTAGTCTGTTGATTGAATACTGATAAGTCTGAGTTCATAATAATCTAATATAATTGTCTTCAGGTCTTTAACAAGAGAAATGTGCTGAAATCTCTGAGTATTTGAAAACCTCTACAATGCGTTATACTGAAAAGCAAACTGGCTTATCAAGCCACATGTCAGGTACAGTGTTTTGGTGGCTATAACCAGCATGCCCCTGTCCCTGGGCATCATTTTCAAAATATAAACAATATTATTAGCTCCAATTCCAATAAAACATAGGTTAAAAGGTGACTAATAACCTTTGGAAAACAACCCTTATTGGACTTGGAAGCCCATGGACCGCATGCTGCAGGGCAGGTTAGTGACAGATGACCTTAGTGTGACTCAAAGATTGCTGTTAGATTGGTGCCTTGGTGCAGGACCAACAAACACCTGCTGGGTTAGTAAAGAAACAGGCCAAATGCTGCTGAGGCCGTTAGCAGCTGTTTGGTTTTGACTCATGCTGCAGGTGGGTTACCTGGTGTAAAGTAAAGTCCCTGTATGTGACTATTTTGAGCAGGTGGGAGACCTGGTGAAGAAGAGATGCTGATTAAACTGAGGGTAAGGCAGAGAGGGGCGAGAGAGGTCCAGGGCTCACAGATTCAGAGTAGTTAGGGAGACTGGAATTCAAAGACAGCCCCCTCTGAAGAAACTGAATTTCGTAGTAAACAATACAACCTTCCTGGTAAAGATTTTGATGCAGGTCTAGGATTTGATTCAATACTTTTGATCTGTCTTTATTCCCACCAAGCTAATAGCCTTGTAGAACAGCTGTGCTGCTCCCAATGGTGATGTCATGTTGTTGATGTCAATGCCACTGCCAGCCAACGCCCTTTGTTCTGGACTACATCACCCCGTTTTAATTCAATATGTGGGAGTGTGTAGGTACAGCTGATGTGCACATGCAGTACAACACAACAAAAGCTACATAGGAGCAACAATGGGAGTCTTTCAGAGCTTTGCTAAGCCTCACCACTGTACATGAATTTTTAATGAATGGCACACCAAGTTAATACAAAGTCAGAGCTCAGTCAGAGCTCTCAAGCTTTAGACCAGACCACATCTTCACAACAGGAACAGTCCTGTTACAATTTGAACTACCAGGAAACTGATGTTGAAGCCTAACACTTTTCACCCAAAGGCACCAGCCTGTTTGGACCGCTGCCACATTGCACTCTATTGGAACCTCTACAAGGATAATCACCAGAATCATGTGACCAAAAGGGTTCTTGTGTTACATATTACAGGAAGGAAGAGAGGGCGGGGTTCACCAGTTTATCAGATTCGTCAAGCGCAGAGCAATTATGTAAGAGACAGTGTCCTTGAGCCACTAGTATTCCTAGGTTTTATAACATTCTACCTCATTATTCATCACTTGCTTGATTGCACTTCCAACGGAAGTGCTTAAAGTTGTCTAAAGACGCAACAGCTAAAATATTTGTGTTTTAACTACATTTGTGTTGTTACAAACCAAACTCTACAAGCTAGCAGAAGATGAATTAGACTTCAATGCCACTAATTGTAATTAAAACTGGGATATGTTATGAATGTGACAAGAGTAGTTAAGCTTGAGAGAGGTTATGAATATGATTAGGGCCATTTGGACGTAAGGCATACAATCGTTAGGAATGGCGCTCAATTAATATGCCTGGAAAACATCAAAAGCTTCTGGCAGGAGTATTGAGGTTCAAAACCTCAATATTAAAGCAGAAAAACAACAGCACAGAACTATGGGAAACATGCTCATCAAAAAAGATGAATCCTTTTAAGATTTTGTATTATTGGAAAGTACTGTATATTGGAAAGGTCATGAAAAATGAGGATATGTTAAAAGTGCAATATTAAATAAAAAATGGCTCAAGTATCACTGCACTGCTGGGCAGGGTTCGAATTACGGGGGGATTGGGGAGGTCTGACCCCCCTAATTAAGACTTGGACCCCCCCAAAAGAGGTAAAAAGAACAGGTCAGGGGTGTCGAAACATTTATATATCCTTCTTACCTGTAATCATACATATTACAATATATTTCCCATCAGTGGCATCACTAGACACCAACCCTAGTGTTACCTCTTTTGGGGGGGTCCAAGTCTTAATTAGGGGGGTCAGACCCCCCAATACCCCCTGTAATTCGAACCCTGCTGCTGGGAAGACAGCTATCAATTGCTGCAGGGGAGTTACCTGCCGATACAAAGGACAAACCACTATAAATCAAGAGTAATGGTCTTGAATGTATCACTCTATACAGAAGCACGGTGCATCTAGATCACAGTGCCAATGGCTGAAGTCTAATGAGGAGAACTGAAAAAATTAATGTTATTCTCTCTGCCACTTTATGACATAGCTCCGAAGGTAAGAGCGGCTGTCTGGCAGTCGGAGGGTTGTCAGTTCGATCCCAACCCTGGGCATGTCGAAGTGTCCCTGAGCAAGACACCTAACCCCTAACTGCTCTGGTGAATGAGAGGCATCAATTGTAAAGCGCTTTGGATAAAAGCGCTGTATAAATGCAGTCCATTTACCATTTACCACTCCTACACTGTCCCTACTATATAACCATTTTCAGTATCACACATGAAAATTCTTGTACATGAAACACATCATTTATAGCGTCACATTTATTTCAATGTCTCAGTAATGTATATTACTATACAATATAGTCATGAAAATACAAAATTCAAGCAAGATATTTTAAATGTACAGTGAGCTGGGACAAATACATATACAAATACACATTTTTCTTGATTTGGCTCTGTATTCCACAAGTTTAGATTTGTAATGGAACAATTTACATAGTCCCCCCATTTCAGGGCATCATAATGCTAGGGACATACACTATATGCCCATAAGTATCTGGGAATCCCTTGGTATGGGGCTGTTTTCCATGGTTTGGGCTAGGCCCCTTAGTAAGGCAAATCGTAATGGTACAACATACAATCATATTCTAGACAATTTGTTGCTTCCCTAAGAGTTTGGGGAAGGCCCTTTCCTGTTTCTGCATGACAGTCCCTCTGGGCACACAACAAGGTCCATATAGAAATGGTTTTGTTTAGAACAGTGTGGAAGAACTTGATTGGCCTGCACACCGCCATGACCTCCACTCCATCCAAGACCTTTGAGATCAATTAGAAAGCCAACTGTGGGCCAGGCCTAATTACCCAATCAGTGCCCAACCTCACTAATGCTCTTCTGGCTGAATGGAAAAAAATCACTGCAGCAATTTTCCAACATCTATTATAAAGCCTTTCGCAAAAAAGTACAGGTTGTTATAGCAGCAAAGGATGGACCAACTCCATATTAATGCCCAGAAATGTTGCATGTCAGGTGTCCATATACTTTTGGCCGTGTAGTGTAGTAATATCATGTAAATTAAAGCAGTCATGTTTAATATTAATATAATATCAATAATAAAGGAACTGGTCTTGCAACCTAAAGGTCACAGGTTCAATTCCTGGGTAGGACACTGCCGTTGTACCCTTGAGCAAGGTACTTAACCTGCATTGCTTCAGTATACAGTATATCCAGCTGTGTAAATGGATGCAATGTTAATGCTATGTAAAAGTTGTGTACATTGCTCTGGATAAGAGTGTCTGCTAAATGCCTGTAATTCAATATTTTTTCACATATTCTTTGCATGCCATGGCTGCTTGAGGTTTGTGATGCATAGGCATCATAAAATTTTGAGTATCTTCTCTGGCGATGCTTTGCCAGCCCGGTACTGTAGCTGTCTTCAGCTCCTGCTGATTTTGGGGGTTAGTTGCTTTAGGTTTTCACATAATCATATGAAACACATATTCATTTGGATTCAGATCAGGTGAATGACTTGGGCAGTCAATAATTTTCCAGTCAACTTTTTTGCTTCAGCAGTATGTTTCGGATCATTGTCTTACTGTAGAAAAAGCACTGTCCAATGCATTTGGTTGAATTCGAGCAGATAAGGTGCTTCTGTACACTTCAGAAGCTCTTATAAAAGCAAAATAGTGAGCCATTGCCTGTGGCAACCATACATGCCCAAACCATAACACCTCCCACCACCATGTTTCACAGATGAGGGGGGGGGGGTGCTTTGGATTTTGAGCAGTTCCTTCTCCCCTACATACTTTGCTCTTGCCGTCAGTCTGATAAAAGTGTATCTTGGTCTCATCTGTCCACAAGACCTTTTTTTCCAGAACTCCGCAGAGTCTTTTAGGTAATTCTTAGCAAACTGTAACCTGGCCACCCAATTTTGCAGCTAACTAGCGGTTCACATCTCACAGTGCAGCCTATGTAGTCTCTCTGCTCCTGAAGTCCTCTGTGGACAGTAGTCACGACACATCTATGCCTGCCTCCTGAAGAGTATTTCTGATCTGTCAGGCAGGTGTTTGGGGGTTTTGCTTCATTATGGTGAGAACTCTTGTCATCAACTGTAGAGGCCTTCCATGGCTTCGCAGGCTCTCTTTCTGCGTAATGACGTTCCAAAAAGTTGAATTTGGTAAGCCTAGGTTTGGCCTATGTTCCTGACAGTTTTTTACATTTATTTTTCAGCCTCGTAATGGCTTCCCTGACTTTCACTGGCAGAACGCTGGTCCTCATGTTGACAAATGTCAATAACAGACTGCAAAGGCAATCAAATGGCTAGAATCAAGACAATGAAAGTTCTCTTATATCTGCACTAAGGATGCAATTGAACACACCTGACTAAATCAGAAACACCTGTGATGCCATTAGTCTCAGACATTATGATTCGCTGAAATGGGAGGTCTATGTATATAAAGTGCTGTAAATCCTACATGGTTAAACCAAAATGTATAAATACCCTTAAATAAAAGCTCAGAACCACGCACTTTAACCACATGTGAAATTGTTTGATTAAAAATCTTAAATTGTGGAGTACAGAGCCAAATCAATAAAAAATATGTCTTTGTCCCAAACATTATATACTGTAGCTCACTGTATGTTCAAATTCAAGATGCACAGCATATATAAAATTGTGTGTGTGCTTTTTTTGTACGGATTCACTGACACTGTAAAACAAATTATTTAAATAATAAAAAAATCTGTGTGGTTTCTTGTGGTCGAGTTGAGCCCCCAAACCCCTGATGGGCCAAAGAAAGGTAATCCTCACTAAACTGCTAGTCATAGTCAGCTAATGACACTGTCCTGACATGAGTTGGGAGTGATGGCTACAGCAAGTTCATGTTCTGAACTGAATTGAAAATGGACACCCTAACTCTGACCTAGGGCTACGACAGCACTCATGGACAGCACCTTAATTGACTGAGCCCTCAAGAAATCAAAGCTTGGCTATTTCTATAGCTGAGTAAATGCAATAACCTGTTTAGTTCTCTAAACATTCTCTAACCATGTGCCAGTCTTAGATCACTCATTGGTGTGATAGCCTAAAGTGTGAGAGGTACATTTAATTCACACATGCTAATATAAGTATCTGGACCTTTGTATCCAGCCTTCTCAAATCAGTGATTGAAGTGTTAATCTCAAATACTTGACAATGTATAATTTATCTTAATCTATCTAATTGACTTTTTTGCCAGCACATAGCCCTGACAACTGCCATACTGACAAGTCGAATTATGTGTCTCAGAAATATTTCACGTGTATTAATATAGTATCCTGTTCTTAATGTCAAGTATTATTAAAGAAAATTAGTATCAATAGTCTACTAATAGAATGGCAAGTGTAAAATTGTCTATATTAAGGATCCAATTTCTATCCCTGAGAAAACAAAAATGACTTGGAAAAAGTTCTATTTGAAAATAATGTATTTTCTCATTACGTTGACAGATTCATAATAGTGCCTGCAATTGTTACCAGAATTGATCAGGTCCAATTCTGTTGTCAATTTTTCAGTTGTCACCATGAATAACGTGTACATGTTTACAATGGTCTTTGGTATGGAGAATATTTAACGCCAATAAATACCAATTTTGCATGACTACAAGAGCCTTACATTTATAAGAAACGTGATGAAAAAACAGATTTGTTGAATGAGAATTGTGCAGCCATGTGCAGTACATGTGGACAGTAAATTTTGTGTTGTGTGTGTGCCTGTTTTTTTAAACAATGGCATTGGAATAGGTCATTTTAATCACATCAATTTCCTGGTTCATGGATAACATCTGGTCTTCAACCTGGCTTAACTGAATGAAAAAGAAAATATATATCTGAATGCCTAAAGGGAAATAATAGCATTATTATACATATTGTGAAAAATAATTTTCAAAAACATTTCCTGTTACCTTAGCAGCAGCCGTCACAGCAGCTGTGGCCGCCACATTCAGCCCTTTTCTCCCAAAGTGCACCAGAGCATCATAACTCTTGTCCTTGGCTTGGCACAGATAGTCATCTATATCCTGGGAAAAAACATATGCATTACGTAGATTAATGGCTTGCACCATAAAGCCTGTTCTGTCCTTCAAACACATTACCTCAGGCAGGAAAGAAGAACACAGCCTGTGCCCCTGTGACCCCTCTTCCTTAACACAAATACTGACAACAGAGGAAACTCAAAGCCACCCAGCACACTTCACAAGTGCCAGCTCAAAAACAACAAAAAAGCCACAAGTCAAAGTAAAGCAATCTGTGCTCACAGATTCTCAAAGCCACCATTCAAAGTAAAGCAATCTGTGCTCATAGATACTCAAAGGCACCAGTCAGAGTAAAGCAATCTGTGCTCACAGATACTCAAAGCCACCAATCAGAGTAAAGCAATATGTGCTCATAGATACTCAAAACCACCAGTCAGAAAATGAAAGGTGTCTGCAAGAGTTTGGTGCTCTGAGTCTATGTAGTAAGATTGCTGCTAAAGGGTCTGCAAATCAGCATAATATAGTCAACAATAATGATTCATTTAGAACTATACTGATAGGAAATAACTACTGGGTATTTGAAATACCAGAAAGAAGGATGGAATAATACGATATTACCACCACATCAAAGAGCAAGTAAGCAAACTAAATACGGATTCATTCAATTTCATGAATTCATTACATTCATTTAGCAGACGCTTTTATCCAAAGCGACGTACAAAAAAAAAAATTCACTATCAGGTCAAAGAGTAGCATCTATTATTTAATTTAATCTATTCCTGAACATGTCATACACTGTTTTCCATGTACCCAGGACTGGCTAGAATGAGACATGTGGTCAAGATCAATGGGGGAGATGCCAGGTCAGAGGACCATGACAACAACAAAATCAAGGATTCACACCCACAGAGCTTGTGTCTTTCTGTGCCATGTTGCCATTAAAACATCTGAGCACCCCAAAGCCTCTCCTCTCCAAGAAGCAAAAACTGTATCTGTGGATATGACTACTACAGTGTATCAAGGAACCAAAAAATAAAAAGTTAATTACGAACCAAGAGTTAAAACCTGTGTCTAGCAACCTAACAACTGTTTTCTATTATTAAATTCTTATTTTCTCACAATTTGAATAGCCAAATCTGGTTCCTAACTCTCATCACTACAACCTCCTCCTTGGGAGAGTGCAGACAATTTACATTGTAGGCAAAACTGCTTTTACACTCAGAAACTCAGATATAGGTGTATCCCCCAGAGGAGAAACAGGAAGTGAGCTATTTATTTCCTTCAACCATCCTTCCAGGAACAGCTTTAACAGACGGGTTCATGGAGGAGGGCAGGGGGAAGAGGTAAAAGCTAGAAAGATACAAAGCTGTGGTCAAAGGTAGTTGGTAGAGCAGGCTCTCTGGAAGACCTGACTGCTTGCCTTGGATGCAGGAAGTAGTGATGTATGACATTGTGATGTACAGGGTAGAGATGTATGTGCAATGATGTACAGGGTAGTGATGTGTGAGCAGTGATCTATTAGGTAGTGATATATGAGCAGTGATGTAAAGGGTAGTGGTGTGTGGGCAGTGATGTATGGGGTAGTCATTTATTGGGTAGTGATGATAGTGAATGTCAAAATGGTGACACAGCATGAAAGAGAGCAATAGAAGTGCTAACGTCACCTTCTCTTTGGAGGACAGCGTAGGATGGACAAACTTCCTGTAGAGCACACTGGATCCCTTGGTGTAAGGGGATAATAACCACACCACAAAGGCTATCTTCAACTCATAGTAAAAAGGAAGCCTGCAAAGAATGAGAAACAAGAATGTCCCCTTAAAATCAGGCTTCATGACCACAAATAAGCACACAGTCAATGCACAACTATAAAGTTAGAATATATTCAACTCAGTTTTGCTAATTTTGTGACTAATAGGTTTTGTCCCTTCAAAGCAAATGCTATAAAGGCACAGTAAACTAGCAATTTCATCCCGTCTGATAAATATATCCAGGAGGATGAAACTGGCCAGATGACACCTCAAACAAGTTGCATCTTGCAGTCTGTAAATCGAAGGAGGAAAAGGAAGACACAGTGCTTTTGTGCATTTAGTGCATGCGCATTTTCATCCTGGCATATAGGCTACTATACTGTTTTATTACTTTATTTGTATTAAACTATTACCTACTTATATTTGTTTAAATCATGTCTGACATGTTTAAGTTTGTTTCATTGCTGCATTTGTGATGCTCTGCAGATCCGCAGTCCCTGCACCCACTTTGGGTTTGTGCTTCTCCAACATTGTTTGGAATCGGCCCATCTATTGCGCTGGCAGCATACAGTATTCTCAATTTATAGCTTCATGATATGGTATCCAAGCATATATTCCATTAGGAAGAGCAGAAAGTAAAAAAATACTGAACACATCAAAATCAAACCTCAGTTATGGACTGACCCTCAACTGAACAAATGTTTTAGCACTACTGGATGCTTCAGAGTCCATGCCCCCTGACGTTCACACATCAAATGCAGCTTATATACACTGTGCTTGAAAGCACAAGCCTCCTTCCACATAAATCACAGGACTTTGATCTGTAGCATGTGTAGACTGCATGTACAGGCCTTTTTTAAGAGCAAATCAGTTGTTTGTATAGCATTTGGTCTTACTGTCATGCCAGCTCCCTTGTCATGTCGCTTTGTTTGTATCTATATTGTCCCAGACATGTTTTTCAGCTATTTAGAAAATGCAAGCCCTGCTGCAGCACAAATCACGTTCTAATTGAATCCTGCTTAGACCTTAGATAATAAAAAATTGAAATTACAAGGGAATAATCATTTTCACTTTTCTGGACACACCCCCTAGTGTTCACTATCACCAAAAATGAATGTTTCCCCCTCATTTTTTGGCAGTCTTTCCATCCTACAGGACATTCAAACTTTGCACACGTGTGACCTATACTGACCTATAAAGAAAACTTTGCCCATCCCACAAAATATTTGTCAGACCTCCAAAAATTGTGCTTTTCTGTGCTTTGCCTGTACATGTTACGGCATGTGGTCTACCAGGAATTTAAAACTTTTTGTACTTACAGAAAATATAATGACCTAATGAGATACTAATCACTGCTGTAATATGTTTCTACCATATTCAGTATATACACAAAATAGTGTCATATTGTTTAAGTAAATACATTGAAAACAGTAAAAAGTAAAAGTAAACACAATATTTACAATAAAACGAAGTGTAGCACACTGGGTAAGGAACTGGGCTTGTAACCGAAAGGTTGTAGGTTCGATTTCCGGGTAGGACACTGCCGTTGTACCCTTGAGCAAGGTACTTAACCAAAATTGCTTCAGTATATATCCAGCTGTATAAATGGATACAATGTAAAATGCTATGTAAAAGTTGTGTAAGTCACTCTGGATAAGAGCATCTGCTAAATGCCTGTAATGTAATGTAAAAACATACAAATAGAATCTGAGGGCTGAACGATTGATTATGAGCTTACATGACAGAAAATTTGCAGTTTATCCGATAAGATATGAATTGACAGGTAGGGGAAGCTACACAGCATGATGGGTGGACTGAATTTTGTCCTGAATATAATGTATCATCTCTTGATGTGGGTAAAAGTTGTGGGCCTCACCAGCAAAGAAATATGTCTGTGATTGTTTCTGCCGTGGTGAAAAGTGCAAATATGATCCAGTACATCATCCATTTCACCTGTTTGAAAGAAGGAAAAGAATACTTTAGAACATATCTGCACCCAGTCCTTCACAAAATTACAGGCAAAGGCAATGGAGACTGCCCATCACATTGTTCCAAAGAGCCAAGAATTTATTTTATAATACGCCACAATATGATTAATGTACTTACCTATGCTGGGTCTTTGTCAAGATCGTCAGACCTTGCACAGGTTTAAACATTAATCAAATTGTGATGTACATTTTTGGTTATTTGGGAGCTATTATTGCAGCATGCAGACTCTGTTACGTTGTTTTTCTGTCCTTCACCTGTATCACCAGTTTGAATGTGCAAGTATTATAACTTTTCAATGTCCCACACTAAAGGCCCTGGCTCAGGTTCCGATTCAATATAAATGCAATGCATCACTGGTGTCATTGATACTCCACCTTCAATGACAAAATTAGGCCATTTTTATAACTCCAAAAACTGTTATATATGTACCATCAAAACTAATGCTAGCCTTATTTTGTTACTGAAAGTGAAACATACAACAATATTGCAGTTGGACTGGATCTGGGCCACTTCCCATCCACATGAACTGACTTTGTACTCACATATTCTTTCACATCCTTGGATCTGACAGCTTTATATGAGGAGTAGGCTGGGTATAGAGTGCCAAAAATGAGCCTGAAAGAGTCATAAAACAAAAGACTTTAATCATGGAGGACCCACAGGATAATAGCCGTGCAACCTGAAAACAGCACTGTTAAAAATACTTTAATGTTAAAACAGAAGGATGAATAAAACCAATAAAGCCTGAAGTACAACAAATACGTTTCAGTATTACATGATTTTTCTTTAGGCTATAAAGTGGCTATACTCCACTGCAACATTGGTCTATTGTCAGGACAAGGTTCCCAAGAGAAAAAATAGTATACTTGAATGTAATAAAAATATATTATTTAAAAGTTTTTGAAGTGTACTTACAGGTTTTGTACTTAAAGTGTGCTTAAAATATACTTCTTAAAAGTACAAATACACTATATGACTAAAAGTATCTGGACACCCCTTGGTCTGGTGCTGTTTTTCATGGTTTGGGTCAGGCCCCTTAGTTCCAGTAAAGGTAAATCATAATGGTATAGCATACTATCACATTCTAGATGATTCTGTGCTTCCTCAACAGTTTTGGGAAAGGCCCTTTCCTGTTGACAAGCCCCTGGGCACACAGGAAAGTTCATATAGAATTGGTTTTGTCGAAAACAGTGTAGAAGAACTTGACTGGCCTGCACGCAGCCATGACCTCAACGCCATCCAACACCTTTGGAATCAATTGGAAAGCCAACTGCGATCCAGGCCTAATTGCCCAATCAGTGCCCAACCTCACTAATGCTCTTCTGGTTGATTGGAAAAAGATCCCTGCAGCAATGCTCCAACATCTAGTATAAAGCCTTCCCAGAAGAGTGGAGGTTGTTATAGCAGCAAACTCCATATTAATACCCATAATATTGGATGCGATGTTAAGATGTCAGGTGTCCACATTCTTTTGTCCATATAGTGTATACTCTATGTCATTAAGTTGTACTTCACTGTACTTCATATAAGTATACTAAATCGCATATACATATAGTGGTATTTTAGTGGTACTTTAAAACTGGAAATACTTATATTTTATGACATTTGTATTATTCATCTTGTCTTTTTGTTCTTGTTCTGATTGATGAAGTGAATTAACAATTTTGTAGGTTTCTTTACCTTGCTCAGACACACCCTAACTTGTAACAGATGATTATTATGCAATGCGCATATTGAATATATAAATACTGTAAAGGACTTCACAACACATCAAGTAAACAATCATACTCTGCACTACTTTGGTGAGAGCAGGAGTAAAAACTCAGCTGGGTGTTAGTGATTGCTATGAGTTTCATCCAATACAAATGGATGAAATATTTGCGCCTCTACCCACATTCCTGGTCTCCAATATAGATGAGGCACAAAAATACATTTGTTTAATAACTTAAAAATGGCTGTAAGTGACATGACAAAATATAATTTAATATCTAATTTGTAATATGATAACACAATAGTAATGCAGATGTATGCAGTAAACATTTTAATATACATTAGATCTGATAAATATATTCCCAGTAAAAACCCCAACAGGATAAAAATGAGTTCCTGAGAAAATGAAAGCCATGTGATTAGATACAAATGTGCTATTGGTTTAACTGTGCTCTTTTCCATAACTTATTTACAATATTAATACTTGAGTCTCTTTGTAGATCAACCAGAAAGCATCCCACTTTCCACTTAGACAGCTTGAAATTTTTTTTCAGACCTTCAGGAGCACAACCACAGTACTCCGTCTACACATCACTGAGTTAGTACTCGCTATTGCAAGCATACTAGATTGAAGTCTTTACAATGAAAATATTTTTCAATTCTGAAGTGAGGTGGGCTCTGACTTGATTCCATGCTATGTTTCACATTTGGGACCTCTGTAGTTAATTCACGAGGACACACTCTGGTATGCTTTGCCTATTGTGTCAGGGAATCCAAACCTGATATAACAGTGCATCAGTGACACTGCTAAAGAGCAATCTCGTAATTCATTGATACATGCAAACACTTCTCATCGTGATTGACCTTTCTTTACGGCAGCTGACAGCCTCATGTCTGTTACCGTGACATTTGCATGGGAGTCTGTATGCTTGTTTGGGCCTCTGGGCCACGTGTCAGCAGAACCTTATCGTGCTGTCACGTCACTCTCTGATATGCCTCCTGTGACCCCTAGCTCAACAGCATGGGCACTGGGAGCACAGGACAAATACCAGGCTGCACGGTTACACGACATCCTGCCAGCTGACCTAACAAGCTGGGGCCTTAAACTGAGAAGCCATATTCAACCATATCTCTTGCTGAGAAATATGCAAGAGAATTCATTAGTAGAGAATTAATACGCAGAATACAAACACTGATGCAGTGGAATGTGCATCGTATCATCCCCCATGGCATACATAATTCAACCTCTTGTGTGTCATACATGCCCCAGCTTCTCTTTCTGCCTCCACAGTCAACTATGAGTGCAATACGCCTCCTGCCCCCTGCATGTGGAGCTAATCCCCTCTCACCACACTTCTTTTCTTGATCCCCTTTTCCCTCTCGAGGGTACAAGCCTCTAAAAGAAGCTTCTGTTGTGGCATGAAAACACAAGCGACCTTTCGGACCAGGAAAACTATTTATTCTGTTTTTCTTAATAAACAAGCTTTTGTTCACATATGTACATAAATACATGAGACAACAATCTCAGAAGAATAGGACGGACACATTGGTTCATATTTATGAAAAGGCTGGTATTTAGTTCTGGGCACATACTGTACTGACTTGCAGCCTGGATGACATTTTATTTGAGATTACAATCACCTGACATCCTCAAGTTTAACCAATGGTAATGTTTACCAGAAATACACACATCAAAACACATTTTGTAAAATAAACAGCTGAAGCTGGTTATCAACAGACAGAGAGTTTCGCCTTGAATAAATAATAACCCTAAACTTTTTATTACAATGAATGATGTGTGCCATTTTTCAATCATGGTCACCTGTTGGCAGCTTCAGAGTTTGATTGTGGCTCAAAGATCAGATTTCCTGTTGTCCATATCTTGCCTCATCCATTATTAGCAAAATTACTCAATTATTATCCTAGATTATCCCTTCTACTATAAGACACTTACTGAAAGTGAGCACCCATCTTAGTAGAAGGACAAAATTGTCCTGATCGGAAGCCACCAACAGGCAGGTTCTACCCCAAAATGGCTTCCTGTAAATCTTGAATGAAACACACGACGGTGCACTGAAAATGTTATTGTTCCTAAATCACTATTTTACCATGATTTTCCATTATTTCCCCCTGCTGGCTCTGAGTAGATTTTAGCTGGTCAGGTGCAGTTTTTCTGTGTAGTTCTCTATTTGATGTTTTACTCTCCCACTGGATGTGAGGAATATACCTGAAGCTATTTGTATCTGTTCGTCAGGTTTCACAACCTTGCAGCTTTGCAAAGAGGAAACCTGTTGCTTTGCCTGCACATTATCAATTTGCCCTAACGTGGGCACTTATGCCACATTCATTGCACAAGGATGAAAATTCAGGAAAATATGCAGGCAAACTTGATCAAAAGGCAGGTCAAAACAGGGCCTCAAAAGCACTTTCAGCTTTATAGCTGAGACATTGCAAGTTCAAGCCCGGGCTACAGTGCTATAAAATAACTGGCTCAGTCCTGGGGTGGGCCTATAGTGATCATTCACTTCCTGGGTTTTTAAAATATGATTTCAGTTTTAGTGGATGCATCTGATTGACAAGGACAATTTTATATGTGTAATGAAGAATATTTTACACATCTAGAGAAGCTTCTGAAAACCTGCCATCTGTACAATGATACGTATAAGGCATTTGGGGGTTTGTGGTGTAAAACAAGAAAATACACTTCATGTAACTCCAAAGTAGCTTGTACATCAACATTGTGCAAGTTGTCAGAAACTTCTATTTAATTTCTTTAATATTTTCAATTGCACATGGAAAGTATCTGGGCCAATGAAAACCTAAACTGAAACTGAAATAATATTTTAAAAACCTGAAAAAGTAGACCATGCCTTTATGTTGGCCTTAATGTTGTTCCTTAGAACAACCACCACAATAAGTGATCCTTTTAGCTTCTTTATGGTGGCTGTAATCATTACAAAAGGCAGTATCTCTTGGAATGAAGAATGTGTGTAATATCATTTAAAAGAATTATCCATGAATAATGACCCCCAGCCACCATGGTTTAGAGAAATATGCATGACATTTGTCTCCCATAAGTCTTAAGGCGACATCCAGGCGAAGTTACATGACTTTTCCCTGCTCCTATATACAGAGATGACCAGAGGTCAATTTCCAACTATCATTATTATTAGGCGTAATGTGAATGAGATATCCATTTAATTATACAATATGCTAGTAAATTATAATGTGCTTTCATATTTTATCAATAGTTTAACTAGCACATAAGCTGTAGCATTCATCATTAGCATGTTCACTAGTGAGTGAATAAATGCCTACAGTACATGTTACCAGTTCTCATCAGTGAGAGATACACTCATGTAATATGGTGTGTGGCCAGTCGAATGAAAAATAGTAACTTGCTCTTAATTCATACCTTCCAATTAAGATTTCTAACCCTAAATTTAATAACTTAAATTGGTGTATGAAATAGTACTAACAATACCATCATTTATTCCTGAAAATTATTGTTAGATTTTAATGAAAAAATAGTCAGTTACCATAGTTGAATTCAAGATATATATTGAGTATTAAAATATGTAATAGAAAGGTAATAAAGGTAATAAATCGTGAAATTTAAGGATCATATTTGTAAATTGAGGGTCTTTTTTTGTCTTTTGAAATTTTTTATCAGCAATTTGAAGATAAATATGTGTCATGTGTCATTTATCATGTAGGCCTACTTCAAGTAGTAGAGCGGTGTTTGTTTCCTGCCTGATTTGGTAAAGCAGTCAGATCTGAACTTATGTACATTCAACTTCTTTTCTTTTTCCAAAGGACTCAAGGGGTTCTTTAAAAAAAAAAAAAGAATTATACTCGCCAAATATATTCAATGTATTATATCGGAATATTTTTTTTTGCTCAGGATGTACTGAACATAGTAAGCAAAGTGAATGCAATCATTAAGTATGTATCATTATTACTATAAGTATGCTGAAAGACTGCTTTTAGAAAGTGAGTACACTGAAATAAATGTGTAAATGTGAGTAGCCTGCCTTGTGCCTGTAGGGCTAATTCCTTATACAGGGGTTGATTCAGAGGAAATGTAACTGAAATGCAAACAAATGTCATTCTTATAGGTACACTGTACTGGGGCTATTCAACTGGTAGCAAGGTAGCCAAATGCAGCCTGCAATAGAGGTATTCTCAGCCTTGGCATGCTTAAGTAAAAAAGGATTATCCAGATGGATGAAAACTTGTAATAGGCTATGCCTCGGTCAACATCTACAGTGTCAGCATACCACTCTGCAGTGACAGAAAAGTAAGAAATGGAAAATAAGTTACAAAGCCACAAGCTTATTGAGCACTATTCCAAGGTAATGCTACCCCATGTTTCCATTAATGAGTCTAGATAAGAATGTCCACCATATAAATACACAAATAATGAAAAAATAAATAACCTCTTCATCTTGGCTCATGTTGCATTAGTGACAGCGGGAAGATGCTGAATCCTTTTGTCAAAGTGCTATTTTTCAGAAATGTTTTTTCTAAGGAAGTAAATCCACACAAATGTTTTATCTCAGTAAGATGAGAAGAGTGAATTTAAAATGCCAAATCTGTAAATGCCTTCATTAAAACCACGTTTGTACAATGATACATTAACTGCGTTAACTGGGTTCAGACATCTTTCAGGAACTATAGTGGTCTCACCCCCGCAAAGGTGACCATCTGACCTTTACCTCATCACATCTGCATGCGTTTCTGCTATGGTGTTTGCCAGACAGCCCTACTACCATGTTTTCCCAGCTAGTTGACATGGGGTTATGAGAGGTGCTGACAAGGCAGAAATTGGGTGGTGCTGCAGAGACATGCACACAGAGTGAATTCAACACAAAGAAATGCAGAGAAGTCCAATGGAGCTTAAAGCAGCTGAAACCCCATCACCTCCGCCTATCAAGTGCACTTTTTCACCGCAAGTCCATCAATTATACACGTCTCATCTGAAAATTTCATTGGTTTTGGAGGAAGGACTGAGGATTTTTGTATAATAATTAACTGTTTGCATGACATTATTTTCTCAGTAGATCCATTTTTATCTGATACCCTTTATTCAAACAGCTGCACATTAACTTAAGCTATTCGAGTCAAGCATTAACCTTATGAGAACACACTGGTAATTTAACCTGCAAGCTTTTAGTTATAAGACCACAACTGCACAGACACGCACAGGCACAGCCTCAGATACACACACGTTCAAGCACAAAGGTACACATCGACAGACAATATAGACACCCAGACACACAAATACACATATACAAACTAGCAAGTCACACTGAATAAATATGAATATAAACACAGTTATAAATACAGACACACATGCAATCACACAGACAAGTCACACACAAGACAAAAGCATAATAGGTACAGAAGACACATACACATAGACACAAAGACATGTACACACACACGCCCAGGAATATATACAGGCACACACTTGCACACACTGGCCTAGCTTCTGTCAAAATCTGATTTAGATTTGTGTTGAATCCACACTCTTGGTATGGAAGGCTTACTTACTGCAAGTTGAGAATTTTGCAGATGCATGACTCGTATAAAACGTGTTTAACACTATGGAGTAACCACAGAAGT
Organism: Anguilla anguilla; assembly: GCF_013347855.1. Lineage (NCBI taxonomy): Eukaryota > Metazoa > Chordata > Actinopteri > Anguilliformes > Anguillidae > Anguilla > Anguilla anguilla. The sequence continues at coordinate 35,702,349 of NC_049207.1, forward strand.
AGCTTGACCTTACTGCACTCCACCAAGGAATACCCACACACACCCACATGTACACGCACACACACTGCAGTCTGCTTCTCTTAAAATATTGCCAGTGATAAGTAGGTCATTTACGCACTCAGCCTCAGTGGAGGAAGAATGCATGCCCAGCCACATAAAGTCTTTCTTACATTGCTCTGCCGTTGTGCTGTTGTCATGAAGTCACAGCAATGACAGGACAATGCTGTGAGAGCATGACACCACATTGAAAAACTACATATATTGCAGATGTTATCCTGACAAATAAGTGGATCCCTTTCTTCAATGTTAATGTTTTTTTTTTTTGCAGGCAGAGAGCAGAAACATTGAAGCACAAAGGGTGGGGACGAGAGAGAGATGAGTCATGCTTCTCTGTGCTCTCTGGCTTTACGAGACTCACCAAGTGAAAACTGTGGGTCCACCACCGTCCTTGGCCGCATAAAAACAATAGCTTACTTCATCTAAACACATGGAGCAGAGGCATTAACCCAGCCAGACTTTAACTCTGCATCTGGAACAAAGCAGGCTGCTCCTCTGACATTTCTCACAATCCTTTGGCTAATCTGATTTCCCGAGCTGGAATGATTGAATATGGGAATCTGAGATGAATACGGCATGCTCAGGGGGGTGCTACTGAAGACAGCAGTCATGGGACCATGGCCTGCAAACAATGGCCTATCCACAATGGAGGAAATGGCTGCTGACCACGCCTTCAGTTAAGACTAGATAAGAGAGAAAGTAGGGGTGTGGATGAATTCATGGTTCACATGGGGAGAAGAGGTACTTATGTGAATCAAATCTGCAGGTGATGTGTGGAAGAACTTTCAGTTGTGTGATTTGAGAGATGGTTGAGCCATAAGGCCTTTGACTGGCACACAGGCTTTGCTGCATGGCATTCTCTGCCCAGCATATTTTCAGATGCTCAAAAAAGTGCTCAAAAACATGCATGGTGTGCTTTACATTGCTAATGAAATTGGCAAACACCACTGCCTGGAGAACTGTTACATCTTCAAAATATATGAAGTGCAGCACAAGAACACAAATTCAAAATTTAATTATATACAGAAACAATCAAGTACATGAAGACAGAAAAGAAACAATATTATTCACAATTACTTAAAGGGGTATTAGATAAAAGTATAGGGGTATAAAATAATAATTATTATTCCCTGAATGGGAAATAGAAAGTGAAACCCAGGAAAGGATTCAGGCCTCTCTTCTCATTTTTTAAATCAGCAGAGAAGAGTCTCGGGTGCCCCTAGCTACCACATGGTGCTCTCCAATCCTGCGAAACGCAGTCCCCGCCAATCATCGGTCAACTTAAAGAGTGGCGCTCCGGCAGACAGATAAAGTTTCATGAGAAAACCATGTTCTCATGAATCATCTCAATCTCAGGGCAACAGAATCAGGTTGTATGGCTTGAACCCAAAGCAAGGAGACAGCCCACCTCAGCCGTAATGTGCCATGGCTTTAGACTGAGGACGGCAGGTGCTGGTTATTTAAAGCTCGGCTCATTCTGAGGAAAAGATCCAATAGCACTAAATATATTTCTCGCTGCTGAACAGGAGACTGGAGCTTATATTAGATACTATATTAAAAGGATTTAATGGTGGGGGAACAGTCACCCACTGTGTGCCTGTACAATCCATTAAGGCCCACTGTTCCTTTGAGTATTCCCTCAACAGTGCTTTGCGCATGGCACCTTTACTGAGCATCATCCACCTGTTCTCCTCGACAATGTCGACAGTGTTGTAGCAGTGGACAAGTGTCTTCCTGGCTTTTAAATGTATATTGTCCGTAAGTGGTTTTATTCACTTAATATTCTGATGTTGCCAGAGGAGGTAGTTTGATCTAAATACACTGTAGGGGGGAACAAACTTCCGAGGGTGTGAACTGAACTTAATGAAGCACAAAGCATTTCTTTCTTTGTAAGAAGTTTCTGACTTCCTGTTAACACCAGTGATCGATTTATGGGTGGCCCTGTGATTACCAGACATGGCTTGACAATAAGGATTTATTCCACATTGGGAAACTAAAAGTGTTCTGTCCAATAAATACCTATTATTAATAGACAATATGTAAATAGTAATGTAAAGTAAGTGATGTCCAGTTTTCTTTTTATAATGTCTTTCTGCCAATGTGGTGAGTGGGCAGTTCTCACTGCTCACACCTGTGGACAGCTAACATATCTTAACACCCACAAGTGACCACAGAACTTGTTTGTCTGGAAAAGACAGCGGTAATAGGAGCTACTTATGAGCAACAACACAGAGCCGGAGAGAGCTAAAATAAGCCCAAACAGCAGTGCATCACAGAAAATACTACCCCAGCGCTTACTCAGGGTAAATATATTCCATTCCCATGTTTGCCCACCCCTAGCACCCAGCTCACTGATCTCAGATCAGCCTAAAGTTCAGAGAACACTGTGGCTGTGTTCTCTGAAGGGGAGAAGTGAGTTACACCCATTTGCTATTAATGAAATGGACTTATAATCTGTTCAGTTCTCAGGCATCTGTACATCTCAGTGACGTACAGTACGTGACCTGAAAAGCTTGAGGAAAATTCCAGCCATGTAAGTGGATAATGTATATGCTACATTGTCCATGGTAAGGGTGTTTGTACAGACAGATAATGTAATTCAAATGCTTAAATCCTTTGTTTTTGTTTCACTTGATAAAAAGGCTAACTAAAACCCTGGCTTTTCCCCCAAAAGACAGGCAGCAGGGTAAGAGTGAAGCCTCTATGAGACGGTGTGCCTGAAGTGTAAGCAGTGGTGTAGTGTGTATTAGATAGTGAGCCTTGATATGCATGTGGTGGATGCCTGGATGGCCAAGCATCAGGGGCTCTCCCCCCAAGAATGCACCAGTGCAGCGAGAAAAAGGGGAAGGACTTTAAAGCATACAGCGCAGTCCAGACAGCCCAAGGGTCCCTCCAGCAATGAGCCCCTCCCCTCTCCTGCTCCATGCGTGCTATTTTTAATTCCTCCCTGAGACACTCCAGGGCACAGCAAGGGAAAGGGACACGGCATAGAAGGACATGAGATACTCTGTCGCCTATCGATTGCAAGATGGCCAAACACTCTCAGTCCAGACAAGGCCTGCACGGATGTTACTTGAAAAAAAAAGCATTTAGGAGATATACGACAATATAAGCAGTACTATTGATTCCCGAGAATACTGTCATTATCAGTGTCTGCCACTGTAACAGTACATTTCCATTTAAGCACTGGAGGGCCTGAATACCAGCTTCACTTCGGCTGGGCATGCTTTCATTTTAGCAGCCCCAGACAAATTGTAATGATCAGACAGAAAAGATCAATAGGAATATCTGCATGATGACAAGTGCTTGTACTTTTTAAACGAATCAACAGGTAGTTACTGGTACTGTTAGGAATGGCCCATGAATGAAATACATTTACTGGCTGGTGCGTTTAATCAATTAATTCGATCCATCATGGAAAGAAAGAGAATGCCTTTTTTGCTTATAATTTAACAGAACATAGTTTGTTTTGGTACAATATGTTGCACATTAGGAGGTTTGAGTTTTTGATGAATGCCCGTTGTCATTAATGTTACTGTAATGGGGGAAGGAGTGCAGGGCATCAACACTGTTGACAGGTCAAACATCTGATTGTAACAACTGACAAAGATGAGAATCTTGATCCCAGCGAATTCCAGAATCTGTATACATTGTCGCACTTTGTTTCTCCCAGCATTTGGCAAACGGGTATTGCTAAAATACTCAGGCCTATACAAATAACAAGCTAACGTTAAGAGTTACCACCCAAAACTGACTGAAGTCACAGAATCTGTGGCAGCTGCAAATTAAGTGACAAACACCCAGCCTTGCAGTATATCCCAGTCACATCATTATATTATTGTATGTTTATTATATGTTAAGTTAATACATCTGCCTATGGTCTTAACTTTCGGATACAACACTTTACTACAGTCTCGGTATCAAACATTAATTTACATTTTCTACACATTCTCATTCTACGCATTCACACAGTACAGTTGCAAACAATGAAAATTGTTTGATTACAAATCTAAAATTGTGGAATACAGTGCCAGATTAATTTTTAAAAATGTCTTTGTCCCAAACATAATGGTGGTCATTGTATATTGCTCGGCATATATGGAGTTCCATAACCTCTACATTGTAAAAATACAGGTTCAGATTTAACATATTATTCTGTGGAGGGCAGCGTGTTCCTTGGATATTGGCATTTTGTGTAATGTTTGTAAGTAAGTAAGAGATTCTGCCTGAATGGTAGGTGGATTTGAACCCAGGCCTCCCACTCATCCAAAGGTTTTCATAGGCAAATGCCAAAGGCAACGTCGCTATTATTTAATCTGAGGGTTGCGTCGTCAGAGAGTGTTGTCACAGTAACCTGCTACGAGACCTTTGCATTACCACATCTTTAGCAAACTAGCCAAGCGTCATCCGCTAGATGAGCAGAACATTAACATCTAGTTTTCTAATCTCAGGGTACCAAATTAACTTGTGGGAGTACCTTGGTCATAGAGATTTTGACAATTGCACAGTAGGTTACTATCGGGCAATCTGACCACCCACAACAATTTTTAGTCATTCAAATTGTGACATGTGAGTGGTTTCCCCCCATTAGCCTGGCCTTACTAGCTGTCAGACCTGATGGCACATGTGGTTACATCCCTCTTGAAACTCTTGATAATGGGGGCACAGAGACTGATCAAAGGAATTTGAGTGATTCATCCACTCAACCAGCTCACATTCTCTAACTACATGGGGGACAAGCAGGTAACAGGTCATGCCCCTCCTAGCAGTTAGGGGCATTTTTTTGATGCTCATTTTTTATCTCAAATCTGTGGTTATCACAAAAGGCTGGCTGAGTAATAATAATAATAATAATAATACATTTTATTTATATAGCATCTTTCCAGAGCCCAAGATCACTTAAACCCAAGGTCACTTAACAAAGTTGAAGTACAGTAAATACAGAAGGAAAGACAGATAAATAGGACAATAGTACAGACAAAAGGGAGTACAAAATAAAGTATAAACACAAACAAGAAATGTAGAAATCAATACTGAAGGTTAGCTTATGCTGAAGAGGTGAGTCTTGAGTAGGGATTTTAAAATTTCAACACTTTCTGCTTCCCTGATGTTCATTGGAAGAGCATTCCACAGAGACGGAGTGGCCACAGAGAAAACTCTTTCACCAAAGTATGGAGATGGGTCTTTGGGATGGTGAGTAGAGTGCCAGAATTAGGGGAGCAAAGGGTGCGAGAAGAAGTGCATACATTTAGCAGATGAGTGAGATAGGGCCAGGTCATTGAGAGCTTTGTAGGTGAGAAAATAACTTTAATTGATACTGTAATTGATATGTGCCTTGATGGGAAGCCAGTGTAGGGTTTTTAATGTCGGTATGATGTTTTGCCAGGATTTAGTGTGAGTTAACACTCTCACAGCAAAGTTTTGGACGTGTTGAAGTTTAGTCAGTAGGATATTAAGGAGGCCACAGAGTAGAGAATTACGTCAAGAAATAAGTCAAGATGGGAGGCAACAAAAGCATGAATTAAGCATTCAGTAGTGAGGGTGGATAGTGAAAGACGAAGGCAAGAAATATTTCTAAGGTGAAAAAATTAAGTTTTGACCAGATTATTGACATGAGGTTGAAAAAACACCTGATGATTGAGAATGACATCTCGGTTACAAACTGCCATTGAGGCTTGAACAGAGAATCCATCAATATTTAAAGTGAAGTGGCTGAATTTGGATAGCTTGGAATTATTTTAAATTACTCAAATTTCTGTTTTGTCGCTATTTAACTGAAGGAAGTTGACAGTCATCCATTGCTTTAAGTCTCTGTGGCAAATGAGCAGTGATGACGGAGGGAGTTTGGAAGGAGAAGAGAGATAAATCTGTGTATCATCTGCAAAACACTGGAAAACATGACCATGCCTTCGAATGATCTCACCAAGAGGTAGCATATAAATCAGAAAAGCCAGTGGTTCTAGCACTGAGCCCTGGGGCATGGCCTGGGTGACAGGGGCCAGGGGCGATTTGAAGACTGCGATTAACAAAGTCAAACGCTGCGCTTAGGTCTAAAATAACCAATATAACAACAGCACCTGCATTAGCAGCTATGAGCAGATGATAATGACCTTCACCAGGGCAGTTTCTGTGCTGTGCTTCAAGTGGAAAGCAGACCGGAATTGCTCATACAAGTTATTTTTCTGCATGTGGTTTTGTAATTGGGATGCCACTATATGTTCCAGAACTTTTGCCAGGAATGGTAAATATAAAATTGGCCTGTAGTTTGTTGTTTGTTGGGGTGATGGAAGTGATTTTCAGGTCATTAGGTACAGAGCTAGAGGATAGTGAACTGTTAATTATATTGACAATAGCAGGGCAGATTATAGAGAGGCAGGCTTTAAGTAAGGCATTGGGCATAGCGTCTAGAAGGCAGGATGTGGGTTTGCAGCAGTTAATGAGTTTGGAGATTTGATCTGTGTCAACTGAGCCGAAGCTGGAGAAAACAGGACCCAGCGAGGAGCTAGTGGCCGGATTTGAGTGGCCGGCGCGAAGGCCAGAGAGAGCCATAAATTGATAGCACGCATTTTTGAATGGAAGAAATTGAAATTTGAAATTTCAGAGCAGAGTGCAGGGGTGTGGAGCAGTGCGGAATTCACAGGTGCACGGGTGAGTTTACTTATCTCAGAGAATAAGGTCAGAAATGTTTAAGTCGAAGCCATGAACATCTGAAGGAATGAGACCAGAAGAACAGACTAAATCCAGGATGTGACAATGGTTATCAGTTAAAACATTCCAGCATGAATAGAAAATAAGCAAGAAATTTATAATCAGCGGAATCCACAAAAATATATTCCTAAATATATGAAGGTATGAATAAATAACAACCAATTAACATCTAAAACATTTCACAGTGAGTTTTTCATGTGATAAAATGAGTAATAATGCCTTCAGTGTGGATAGTGTTTTTATAATGAGCCCATTGATTTTGGTGAAGCATTAAGTGCAGGCACAAATGCTCGTATACAGATTCAAATTAGCATAATCATTTCTGACTTATAAAGTAAAAAAGTAACATCACTGAACTATCAGTTCACTTTTTAAATGATTTAATAGCTTTACCTACTCTAATTTTGTATATTTCTTGTTAAATGACCTGTTAAAGTGAGCCCATGTGCCAATTTTTTTTTATGTTTGTGTGTGAAATGCCCATTGATTACATTGCGTTTGTGATTACATTGCAGGCAGCACATTTGGCCACCCTAACCATGGCGATCTCGTTTTGTTCTTTATCAGTGATGTTAGAAAATGAACGCCCCCCAGATGTGTCAGTCACAGGCAAAGTTAAATAGTTTATTGTGGGATGGCAGTGGTTGAAACACAACCACAATCACTTTACTGTGGTTGATATTAGTCTGAGTCTGACCCTCATGTGTTGCCAGGGAAACAGCACCTTTAACAAAAATGCTTGTTTAATTTTTTGGCGCATAACCATATTATGAACAGGATAATTCACTCCAAAGTATGAGGTGAAAAGATTTGAATGCACTTCTCCGTGTTGTGCATTAAAATCAAATAACCTCACACCCAATAACCTCACACCCAGTCAAGGATTATTCTTTGCATGGCCTAATAAATACTTCCATGGCTGGAAATACAAAAGCGTGCCACTTTGGTTTTACAAAAAAATCTCTACTTGCTGGCGTGAGGATAGCCTACCATAAAAATGTATCATGTTGATGTTGCACCACTGTCCAGATTTCCTGGCACTGACATTTTGCTAGCTAACTTAAATCAATTCGTACACAGCGGAAATGGGCATAGAGTGTATGCCTCCTGTATACTGCTCTGTGGATGTAGCTCAGGGGCACCTTTTTTTTTTTTTCACAGCGACATGCCCCTACTACAGCATGCCAAAAACACACAAAAAAATGCCAAAGAGAAACAATGGTAATGCATGTGACATATCGCCGAGTCTGGCTTTAAATGTTTTCATTTTATTAATAACTCATTTTCATTTTGGGGCAAGTCTGTGCCCCCTAAAAGTGTTGGGCGACTGGACATTGGGCAGCAGTGCTTGTAACCCTGGAATAAGATGGCCCTGCCTATAGTTCCCACTGATGGCACCAGACATGCTGCTCTGAGTCAGTTTATTAGCCGTATGACTTAGTTACAATCTCGAAGATTTCCGTTTCGTTCTCTATGGCGGTACCAATGGCGAGAAACGGTAATTGCAGGTGCGGTTTTGGACCTCACTTCCCATAGATCCAACCGGATCCAACCAGTGTCACCTGTGTGACGTCAGTCAGTTGGCACCTGGGCCACGCCAACTATAACACTTATTTACTGAACAAAAAAGGGTTGTTATAAAAATAATGTTATGTACATACTCATTCATTGTCTAACATTAGGCTAAACAGTCTTTACACTGCCGAGCCGGGTTAAAATGCTGTAGCAGATCTGGGGTAGAATTAGTGATGATCAATTTCCACACACGTTCTTTATCCACCTTTTGCCCGGTATGAACATCTTTACACTGCAGAGAAGAATCCGCGGGATTCGCTGTGGCTCGTGCAATTATGTATCTCGTTCACAATAAACAGTCTTTTTCGTGAATGACTGTTGTGTAATATTTTTGAAACAACTGCCTTACAAAATGTTACCCCTGGTGTTTCTGGTTTTGCTAGCTAAACTGTTCGAGAATAAAGCTGAGCTGGGTGTTAAATTAGCAATCAGAACAAGAAGAATAAAACAAAAACAAAGATTTCATCAAAAAAGGGCACCAAGGCTGAAGGAATATATGAGGAAGCGTAATAAAATAACGCTAATCCATACTGCCGTATTCTTTTATTTAGTTTTCTCCGGCTTGACATCTTTACACAGAAATCAGACCCGGCTCTGCTCCACGTATACCCCGGCTTTATTCCGATCATTATAATATACTGATGAACTTGATGGCAATGTAAATAATGGTAACGCCAGTTCAGATCAATGATTCGCAACGAGACGAAACGGTTTTAGAATGTTTCAGAGAAAATTGCAGTGGGGTGAACTGGTTAGTAGAAGAACCGTTGCCTGCCCCTTTAGTTAGCTACATTGCAACGTTGCAACAAGGTAGCATTGCATTCGAGAGATGGTTGGCGAGGTCGGTACCGGTCGGTAGCGTTAGCTAGCGTTTTTTCGAATTGTTAGCTGATATTAGATTGTGTTAATTACATTAGCTAGCTAACTAACGCAACGTTACCTGATATGAGAGATGGATACTGTGCGCAACGTTGTCTAAGCTAATGCTGGCTTTCTTGACATGCTCCGGTAGCTAGCGTTAGCTTTGGAAATAGCTATGTAATTTAGTAATGTTACATTTTCATCAAATGTAATACGAAATCTACATCAACAAATAATATGACCTCTCATGTTACACAAAAACTTTAGGGTGCCATAACCCCCCCCCCCCCCCCCTTTCTCTGTTATTGTAACGCAAGCAGACACTGGAAAAAATAGTACGCCACTCACACACAAGTGAGTTGTAGAGCAAGCCTGTTGAGTTAGCTCCGCCTACCCTCTCTGGCGGACCAACCACTGATAGGTGATGAAAAACGCGTCACTATGCGCCGCTTGTGATTTTTTCCCGGGAATGTCGCCACAGACACCCAGTTCTTTAATCATAAATTATAATAATATAAATTAATATAATAGGCTCAATCACCATTGTGTTACCTAATTCGGCGATATATAGTGACTTAGACATTTATTTTAATGAAAATCTTCGAGATTATTACTTTAACTAACCACAGCTTTGAATGAGAATTTATCTTCTCTCTCCCCCTGTCAACACTTAAATTGAGTCAGCAACTCCTGGAAAACCTGTGTTAATCAGTTTCGTGGTTGCTCGGCCACACCAAACAATGTTCAGCTGAGCAGCACATGCTGATATTAAGCCAACCATCCAATGCCATTTTGCATGTGAATAAGAACAATAAGAAATGGTTCAAATTTATGAGACATACTGAGAATTCAACAGCTCAATTACGCATGCCATAGGAGCTGTGAGATTTTATCTTAAACAGGACAGCAAAAAAAAAAAAAAAAGTACAAATCCTTTATTGCTCAGGTTTAACTCATCCGCTGTAACCCAAGCGGACAAAACCTGGCTTCTTTGCTGAAGCTCATTTCCTGGTCTTGTTGAGGGACACTGCTCACTAGCGCCAGCATGGTTGGCTCCAGTATTGGTGTTTCAGCCACCCATTAAGGTAAGTCAATGGTAACAATAGTCAAAATAAATCATTTTTTTTCCCCACAAGAAAATTAAATTTGTCTCTTGTAGTTTGTTTCTTCATCTAATGTCTCTGTATGTGATAATGTGTTAAGTTAGTGTTATTTGGACAAGATTTTGTGGATGAATCAGGGATCTCACATGCTTAGTGTACCTCACGTGCTTAGTGGACAACCCGGACTCAGCCAGACTTCATGCCTATATAACCCTAACCCTAACCCCTCCCCCTCCCTCCCCCCACTTTTCTTTACAGCAGTCTCTGCCTTCAATTTGTACAACATGGCAGCGCCCAAAAACGGCACTTCTGCGATTTTAAAACAATGGGTGATGTCACAGTGACTTGGTCCATATTTTTTCTACAGTCTGTTACAACCCCACCCATGATTCCATTTAGCTACATATAAATGGAAACTGGTGTCTGGGATATCATTTATGATTTTCAGTTCATCTTCAGTCCTGAGTGCACTTGTAAAAACTGACTGGGATGTCAATGCATTATTGTGATAATGTTTTTGTCATCGCAACATTGTAGAGTGAAATTTTAATCCACCATGGAATGCTTGGCCAACTGTCACATCCTCCTGAATTCAGCAAGAATTAGTTGTTATTTGAATACTGTCTTACACTTCAAAAGCCAAACACAATAGAACAGAAACACATCACTGAGTACAGCATGACCTGATCAACTGAACCAAATTACTATCTAACTTTATTTATAAAAAATGGCATATTATAGTACAGTAGGCACAAAGGCGGCCCCTGGTCAGCGCTACTTATGATGCAAGGGACATATGACACAGCACTTGGCCCAGAACACCTGATACTACACTGCAACAGATATGCTTTGGCTTGTATTGCATCACACAAGATATTCACTTATTTGTAAAAAAAAATAATAATAATAACCCCAGTAATCTAATGTCTAAACTTTCAGTGCATCTATGTGTTAAACAGAAAAGCTTTAGGCCTACACAACAGCTTTTTATGATAGACAATCCTTCAACAAATATGGGGCAAGCACAGGCAGAAACATATCCTCCTAAGACGCGGCTATTAATTTTTGTTCCCTGCAGGGGAAATTAGCCCCTGGTCTAAATCACAAGAGCTATATATTCATATACATTCAATGAATAAAATTAAATAAATGAATAACTGAAGTGTTAAAAATCTTGTTTCTCGGGATCAAAGGACACGTTTTTAAAAATGGATGGGCCTAAGATAGGCCTTTCTGTAGCCAACGTTTCACCTCATTTTACCGTGTACATTATATCTATGTCAAGCTCAGCTTGTCTAAAGGACCTCGATCCACATTTTACCATTTATAAAATTCTAATGGCAAAGGACCGAAGCTTAACATTTATAAATGGCTCAACGAAACATAAATGTCATCTAGCGAAATATTTCGACCAATGAGATTAGATTTTTGTCTAGCAGGTTTTCCTTTAAAACGTAATGGCTAACCAAGGGAAACGCGAACGGTCTTTAAAAGCGCATGTATTTTGTAAGACGATAGACTATACACATTTGATTTTCCTTTGATTAATGCACGTTTTGGGATGCGTGAGTGCAATAATGATGAATAAATTAATGTGTCAGCTATCTAGAAAAGGGTAGCGCCAATTACGTCAGCGTAAAGCATGAATAGGATTTCCATCAGTCTAAAAGGCAGAGTTTCATTTCTTTGTCCGAAAAAAAATGATAGCTCATGTCAAAAATTACACATGCACATTACATAGGCGAAGACATCGCACAAATCAGTTCATACTGCAATTAGATACCCCAGAGAAATAGCTGCTCAATCGAATGGACGTGGCAACAAAAGGATTCTCGAATCAACCAAAAGCCAGTAGCTATAGATACAGTGATACAGTTCCATAAACAGGAAGGTAATTAAAAACTAACAACTAAAATATGTTTAAACCAAAACTGAAGTGGTCAACAAATCTTACGTGTTATTACTTTACCCCCGCTAGAGACAAAAACCCAAATGAAAACATACATTTCAATTCCTGCTATAGCTGCAGTAAAGCGATGTTATTTGAGTCTCAGACAGCCCGCACAACACCCCGATTCACCGTGTCGCAAGCAGTTATGATAATAACATCTGTCCGAATCACATCGGCGGTGCTCCGTCTACCATAGAACAGTCAATGAATTGCAAGTATAAACGAATCGTTACTTAAAAAAAGAGACAACACAATTACTTACACCACAAGTCTAGAGATAATCCATGAGACCATTTCGCTGAGAAGGCAGAGTACGCGTGCTTTCGGCAGGGAGGAGTTTCTTATCTTTCAGCATGAACAGTCAAACAAGCGGTTCTTGCGCCTGTCATTTGACAGCCCCTTCAGCGCAGGCGTTGCACTTTTAGTGGAGTCGCCAGGGGGAGCACCAGCGCCTCAAAGGGACAAAAAAAAAAAAAAAAAAACAGGTGTCTGTTCCATATTCCCTGTTAACCGCCACTGCTAGGCGACTGATAACCTCTGGGTGTGTATCTGTCCATAAATAACATAACTGAAATTTATGGTTAGATTTGGATGAAACCGTGCCAATGCTACATATATGCTTGACTAGAAAGGTCTTCTACAGATCACTTTGTGTTTTCTAAATTTATTATTTTAGGTTCAGTGTATATCTTAAATTGGGTCAGACATTTAGGACGTCATGCCCTATACACCTATACTGTCAAGGTACGGGGGTTAGGACCCAGGCGCAGAGTGGGAAAAACACGAAACTAAAAAACGTTGATACAAATAAGACTACTAACAAAAAACAGAAGAAACAAAGAGCCACGAGGGGCATATAACGAAAACTAAAAGAATACAAAAAAAAAAAAACAGAACTTCACAAGTACGGAAAACAAACAGCAGAAGCACAAGCGGAGACAAAGGCAGAAACGCACAAGCAGGTCAAAAACACGGGCAGGTACATAAGGTCAAAAACAAACACAAGTCGGAAACAAACACAAGGAACCAGCACCCGAGTTAAGGGGACAAAGAACTTAAATAGACAGGGGTAACAAGACACAGGTGAACTCAAAGAACAAACCAGAGGGAAGAGAAAACGAGAGGCAGGTGGGGACGATGATTAAATAACGAGAAATAATAAAATAATTGAAAGCAACAGGGGAACGAGAAGAACAAAACAGAAGAAAAACAGGGAAAAACAGAGACAGAAATACAGAAATACATTTCAGGGTTCCCCACAGAAATAACCACAACAGCCACAGACACTCAGCCCTAAAAACATGAAATTCTGTACATTCTCACCCCATTTCAACAGACAGAATTAATAAACAACTTCACATGTCCACACAATAAAACCCCAAACTAAGAAGATTTTGCATTTTCTCCTTCTTCTTCTTCGTCTTCTTCTTCGTCTTCTTCTAATTCTTATTTTTCCTGCCGCCTATCGCAGAAACAAAATGTTTCCCGATTGGACATTTTACCGACACCAGCCAAATCTTCACCTACACGACCCAATCAAAAACTTGCATACACGCAAAATACCCATACCTTTTTCCTCTGAAACATTTCCAGTTTAAACAGGTAGTCTGCCTGTGGCCTAGTGTGCAAGGTTACAGTCTTGGGAACATCGGGTCCTAGGTTCAATCCTAGCTAGGAACATGTTTCTTTAACCTGCTTTTACCCTCACTAATAATTGTCTACTACTTCTCAATTATTGCTTTTGCACCATATCTACCCGCCGTTCACCAAACGTATACACTGCATTATGACGTACCGTCTGCACGTTGAGTTATTAACCGGCTACAATATTGCAAAGCCAAATGGATTCAACGGGAGCTCTTCTGTGCTTACTGGCCTGTGCTCTTCTTTAAAACCATGGACAGGTTCGCTAATGATATTTCACGCATTGCATAGCTATGTCATGGTGCTGCATTAACAAAGTCACAGACTGCTAAACCTCCGGTTGAAGGATTGAATCCCGCCTCGCCCTCAGGCAGACAATTTCCTCTTTTACACTAACGTTTTCTTACGCTTTATATTTTCTTTACCAAAAGTCACCCACGGCCACCCATATGCATTTCATGACGGCAAATGTATTCCTTTTATTACAAAGTTACACCAGTTCACCACTGTGCCATTTCTACTAACTATATTTCTTCACTTACAAAACCTTCTTATCAGCAAACGCCGCGTTTCTACATTCATGTTACCTCACCCTGTTCTCTATCTAGCCACATACAAACAATTACTACGTATGTACATTCTGCAACTCCCCATTAAAACATTACATTTAAAATCATGACTCACTCATAATTATAACTACTAATACTGTACATGACAGAAGCACATCAATGCCTCCACTTCAACATTATATGCTTTATACTGAGTATTATATATACCATTCGAAAAGGAAACTAAGATCGCTCATGGTCACTTCATTTACTTCACACTATAGTCTGTGATTATGTCAACCTTCACCTACATGCCCATTCTGATAAAAACATATTGTTTCAACTACGCAATTTCATCATTTCTCTTAATTTCTCTCACACTGTTGTTATTTTCTCATATGCAAAGCCTGCTGGGTCATATGCGTCTGCTCCTATTCTCCACTATCAAGTTTTCCGGTTCTAGTTTAGCAAAACAGCGAGGAGGATTCCTACCTGCAGATAAGCCTATCCATTATAAGCCTTACAAACACTAAAAGTGCATCTCCACGAAATAACAGACAACAGAGCAGGACAGAAGGGTACACAAGTTGCGACCTATGGAGCTCTAATTCTACGGGCTTGCTGATTCTTTTGTCAATCAAGGCTTGTTGGATGG